>NW_003852542.1:4885031-4889370 GCF_000181295.1 Otolemur garnettii | reverse complement strand
CTGTGCCTCTTTAGAGGGCAATTTAGGCCATTCATTGATTGAGAATATTGATAAGCCTGGTATAATTTTGGGCATTGAATTTTTCAAAAGTCCAGTGGACATCTTTAGTCCTTTCATCACTGTAGAAATTAGAATTTGATCAAAATTTTCTGGGTGGGTTTATTTATGTGGTGGAGGATTGTGCTGATCATTATAGAGGATAGGTCTTAGAATATCCTGAGGATAGGTCTGAGAATATCCTGGTTTAGTTATGACAAATTTCTTCAACATGTGAATGTCATTGAAGTATTTGATTTCTCCATCATAAATGAAAGTCAGTTTAGCTGGATACAGGATTCTGGGCTGAAAGTTATTTTGTTTTAAGAGATTAAAAGTCGATGACCACCCTCTTCTAGCTTGAAAGGTTTCAGCAGAGATCTGCAGTCATTCTAATATTCTTCCCCTTGTAGGTTAGGGTTTTCTTGCGTCTAGCTGCTTTCAGAATTTTCTCTTTCATGTTAACTTTGGTGAAGTTGATTATGATATGCCTGGGGGATGTATTGTTTGGGTTGAGCCGCTCTGGGGTTCTAAAGCTTTCTGCTATCTGAATTTCAGAATCTCTTGGCGTGTCTGGAAAGTTCTCTTTCATAATTTCATGAAGAAGCGCCTCTGTGTTTTGTGAAGAAACTTTGTCGCTTTCAGGGATACCTATAAGGAGGATATTAGTTTTCTTTGAATTATCCTGGAGCTATCTGAGCAAGTGGTCTGTTTTTATTCTCCATTTGTCTTGATCTTTGAGGGTCTGTTCCCATTCAGAATCTTTTTCTTTGGTGTCACAAATCCTTTCTTCTGCCTGGTCCACCTTCTGAACAAGAGATTCAACTGTATTTTTCAGATCTTTAAGGGCTAAAACCTCTTGCTTCAGTATGTCATAATCTTTGATCATTTCATCTTTGAAATCATTAAATTCTTGAGACAGCTTTTGAATAATTTGAAATTCTAGATCCCTCCTTTCCTCCAATCTGTTGATTTTATTCACTATCCAGATTCTGAACTTGATTTCTAACATCTCAGCCATCTGTTTATAGAAGGGGTCTTCAATTGGGTCAGCCCCATTTTTCCTTGGGGGTGTTGATCTACTCTGGTTGTTCTGGTTACCAGAGTTTTTCCGCTGATTCCATCTCATGCTGAATTTGCACCTTTTGCACCTTTCGAAGACCTTTCCTAAAACCATTCTGCCAGTAGCTTCTTCTGCTTGTCTAGATAGACAATACGTGTCTGCCTGGAAAAGCCTCAGGAATGAAAAGCTTTTGTTCCTGCTGCTGCAGCTGTTGCTCTTCGCTTTGTGGTATCACTGCTCCAGTGTGGTTCCCTCTCAACTGAGTTCTCTTACCTTTCTCAGACCCAGCCTGGAATGCTAGAGCACCCCTGGAGCAGGGGAGCAACCTGCAGGCAGCTGCAAAAGGGATGTGCTGGCTGGATCAGTCTTCATTGGGTGCCACTGGGGAGCCACCAAGGAGCAGAGACAGCAACAAGCAGGCAGCTGCATGTGGGGCACACTGGCTAGGTGGATCAGTCTTCAGTGTGGCCACCAGGGACCCCCTGGGGTGCAGGGGGCAACCAGCAGGAAGCCGGGTATGGGGCACGCTGGCTGGTGGGAACGGTCCTGGGCACACGCAGGCGACGAGCCCCTGGAAAGCAGGGACTGCTACTCTGCAGGATTCAGCCCTGGGTGCCCAGTGGCAGTGGCGGCCCTGGAGGGTGGGGGAAGCCCTGGCACATGGGATTCAGTCCTCAGCATGTGGTAGCAGCTGCGGAGGCACACCCA
The DNA here is from genome assembly GCF_000181295.1 of Otolemur garnettii. Classification (NCBI taxonomy): domain Eukaryota; kingdom Metazoa; phylum Chordata; class Mammalia; order Primates; family Galagidae; genus Otolemur; species Otolemur garnettii. The sequence goes on along the minus strand of NW_003852542.1, from coordinate 4,887,563 downwards.
GGAAACAGAGACCGCTCATCAGGCAAGCAGGCGTCCGTGGGAAGTGCCTGCCCCAGGGCTTCAGTCCTGGGTGTGCTGGGTGGCAGCGGACCCTGGGGAGCAGGGGACTGCAGACAAGGGGACTTGCATCTAGGCAAACACAGGGAGCGCCAGCCCGCGCAGGATTCAGTCTTGGGTGTAGGGCAGTGGTGGTGGGCCCCTGGTGAAGCAGGGACTGTATTTTGGCATGGAACACACTGCCTGGCAGGATCAGTCCCCACAAAGCATGCAATTCAAGCAGTTCTCCTGGTGCAGGACTGGGACAGGGGGTTGATCCCACAAGGGTGGGGGGATACTGCTTTGGGGTGTCCTCTCACTGTCTCTGTAGGCAAGGGGGGGAAGGGTGGGCTGGAAACTCAAAATGGCAGTGCGAATGCCAGTTCCACTTTTCTGCCTGGAAGAGGGTGTTCGGGGTCTCAGCAGGGTCCCTCCAGGGGAGTAGACCCCACTGTCAGTAGCTCTCACTCCTGTGGTGAGATATTAGGTCCTCAGTTTGTCGATTGCTTGCAGGAGACTCAGGAGCGATTGAAGAGAAGACAAAGGAAAAGCACAGTTTTCTTGGGAGAGGGGACAGACACTTTACCTTTGGGGTGTATTATGTACCTGTAGATTGCTTTCTAGGAGTCCTCGCTCTCCTCAGCAGAGGTGTCCTGCCGGTATCACTCTTCTCTCTTGACTGGGCTCTCAATCTTTGACTTTGTTGGGTGTTTTCTGGACTTTATCCTTCCCTCTGGATGGGAGCTTCTGTCGGAGGCTGGCACCTGTTGGCCATCTTGCCCCTCTCCCCATGTTTTAATTTTTTAATGTTAATTCTGGGTGAATTTTTCATTATTGTTAATTACCAATTCTAACTTGGATATCCAATCTAAGATTATCCGGTCTATTATTTTCATGACTATGTTCATAAATTTCAATGTGCTTAATTCATGCTTTTTCATATTTATCTGTTTTGTTTCATATATATCTGTTGGTAATTCATACATTATTATTTTCATTTATAATATCTCTCCCCTAATTACATTCTTGTGTTAGATGTTGGCACTTCCCTTATGTGTCTGAGAAGTTAGACTGTATTTATTTTAGTATCACATTTCAGATTTGCACTTTTGCTGAGAGTATACTTAAGTCCTCATTTTTGCAAATGTTGGGTGTCACTTTGAGTAATAGTTTCTGTCATTTATTTTGAAATTTGCATTCTTAGCTTCATCCTCAAAGGGCTTAACAAACAGCATCTTTGGATGCTCACACACCGCATATTTTGGATTTACAGTTGTCTTGCCCCTACCTTTCTCAGGCACCTGCTGATATTGGTGCTAGCGCAGTACTGGCTTGTCTCATGTGCTTTTCCCTAGCTGTGTTTATTTCCTCCAGTTCTCCAGAGCAGGGAATTGTGTGAAAAGCTTTTTTCAGCCCCTGTTAACCAGAAGGGAGCCCAAGTTTATGGTTTCACGAGGTAAATCAGATTTTGATCTCCATTAATGCCTAAGGTGCTATTGGGCCTTGTTTTCTAAGAACTCTAACTCTAGACTCTTTCTTCTGGTATCCAACACTTGATTCCAGAAGGCACACAGCTTCAGTACCTGCCTACTATGGTGTGTTTTGTATTCGTACGTATTCTGGTCTATGTGCTTATTTTTCTTGCTTGTTGTTAAAGCAATTCATTTTATTTCATTTTTATTTACCATTAAAGTTGTTATTTTTGAAGGGAAGGAAATATTTAAATGCTTAAACTGTATCTTTATCTTGGCTAAAAGTCTCCCAGTTTCTATTCAAGATTCCATCACAACTCCCTGCCTGCAACAGCAAAACATACTCAACATGTTCTGCTCCTTCCTCATCAGTCATTCACTTCCCAACAGCTTGCAATCTGTGTTAAATCTCTAACCTTTTATAGAAACTACTCTCAGAAAAATCACCAATGATCTCTGCATCCCACATTATAATGTGAACTTCTCGATCTTCGATCTCTGCAACAGTGGCGACTTGCTAATTTCCTCCTGCTTTAAATTGCTTTTCCTAATGTTATTTTTATATTTAATTCCACTTGTGATATAAGCATATGTACACATGTCAGATCAAAACAAATAGATGTAAGTCTATTGTGCCCATGTATAACCTTTTCTCTGCCTCATAAAAGAGTTAAGTCAATCACTTTTTTTTTTTGCTAGTTATGTGGAGGAAGATTAATAAATTGTTTTCCAAAGAGTTATGTAGAATTTTGGCATCATTGACCTTACTCTCACATACACAGTGGAGGAAAGAAGACAAATGCAACAAGAAGAAATTTTTAATCCTAATTTGCTAGGTTGTTTTAGACATTAGTATAGAAGAACATTTGAGTAATCTATATATTTATTTTATTCTGTTTTATGTGAAGAATTGTTGGCATAAATTATAGCAGTGAGTAAATTTTTCAATGTCATTCTAGAGAAAATGTTAAATTTTTAGTAGCACAGAATAGTAAGACACTATTTTTAATTGAAATGTTATTAA
>NW_003852542.1:4877720-4885011 GCF_000181295.1 Otolemur garnettii | reverse complement strand
TTGCCCAAGGGGACCCAGATAAACCTTAAAACTGAGTTCCCAGCCATGATGGGATGGGAGGTCAACATACCTCATTATACACCCTCTCTTGCTAATTGCCATCAGGCCCTTTAACCTAACTGTTAAACAGAAGCCAATTATGTGATCTGCTCCTCTCTATTTGCAATTTTGGCACCCAGCATTTTTCCTAGTAAGAGGCCACCACCCATGGAGTGGTGTTTACCAGTCTGCAGAGCATGCTCAGTAAGGGTTTCATGTCCTCTGCTTTATCTGTTAACATTAGAGGACCATCGACTGAACATGGATTCCATGAGGAGTAGAAAGCTCACTTCTGCATGCAAATTTCTCCTTTCATAGATAGCCATGATTCCTCCTATAGCTAGTTAAATATGTAAATTTGACCACCCTACTCAGCATGCATTTCTGTTCCCATTGTCCATCTCTTGAAGTATGTGTTTGAGATTCCCTCCCAGCCTATTAGAATGACCCAGTACAGGCTGAAACCCTCCATGTGAAATAAACCTCTCCTTTCCAAATGTATGAGTCTTGCCATTTCTTCAGCTGACAATTCATATGCAGTTTTAGAAATAATTGAAAGAGTTCCACGTACATTTCATCAACTTCCCCACATGGTAATGTTTCTCAAAAGTATAGAATAATATCATAACCAGGATATTGAAATTAATCTGATTTAATTCAGATCTCCCTCCAAGTTTTACTTGTATTCATTTGTATATGTATTTTTAGTTCTATACATTTATGTCACCCAAGATATTGAAAAGTTCCATCAATCTTATTAGAAAAATGTCAGAAAAACATGAAAAGAATTCTAACAAAGAGAATAAACATATTATGCAGCAAATGAGCATATTAAAATGCATTCAACATAATTAGCCATAGAAGAAATACAAGTTAAAATCACAATGAGAAGACGTCACTACACATCTATCATAATGTCTAAGAAAAATAGTTACAACATCAAACACCTGGTAAGGATGTGGAGAAACAAAATTTCTCATGCACTGTTGATAAAATCAACAGCCACTCTAGAAAAAAAATGGGAAATTTCTTAAAAAAATAAATATGCCTTTATCATATGATGCAGTCATTTCACTTACCAGTTTTTTTTCCCCCCCAAAGAAATAAGAACTCGTGTTCACATAAAAGCCTGTAAACAAATGTTCATAGCTTATTTGTAATATCCCCAAACTGGACATAAGCTACATGCTATTAAACTAATGAATGGTTAAGCAAACTACAGTGTATTCATAGGAGACTTATTACTTACTAATGAAAAGAATGAACTATAGATACATGCAATAACTTGGATGGATCACCAGGAAAATATGCTTAGTGAAAAAAGCTCATTCCTAAAGGTTGCATATTATATGATTACACATCTACTCATATGACAAAATATTAGAAGTGATAAACACACTAGTGATTACCAGGATTGAAAAAGGTGGTGTGAGGGACATAGATGTTATTTTGAAAGTACAACACAAGAAATCCTTCTGGTAATTCTCTATCTTATATTATTATGGCACTCTTTTGGTAAGAACTCTAACAGTTTTTTCTGGGCATCATTTGATTAATCTTCATAATATCCTTCAGAATAAAATCAAATTTCTTAGAAGGTGGCGGTAAAATTAAATACATATACAAAACACAATATGTAGAGAGTTATGTCACATATGTATTTATATATACATGTATATGATAAACTATATGTATGTGGCTATATAAGATAATATGTATATATATAACTATTTAAGACTACATATTACATGTAGTAATGTAGTTGTGTATGACTATATGACATATACTATATATAACTATACATGTGCCTGTGTTCATGTGTTCAGTATCTATGTGTATCTGCTTATGTAGGTATCTATCTATTGGAGGTGAAATAGATTCCGTGGTTTAGGATTAGATTTGAACTAAATAAGCAAATGGTGAAAATAACAAAAAACATACTACTAAATCTAGCCTTATTGAACTATTTTCAATATAATGATTTGGTTGTTAGAAAAAAAAAATCTTATTGCAGAACATTCAGTTAACTATCAGATGTGCCAAGTTTCTGAAAGTATTGCTAAATTTATTCTAGTCATTCAGTAATTTTTACCAGGGGACAATTTTCAACAACACTTTTCAAGGATAACAGTTCTCAGAGAGGCCATGAGACCCTATTTAAGCAGACAAATGTTAATTATCTGCCTTTCACTCTCCTTTTGTTCTATATTCAACCAATATTTACTGAACTGCTACAACATTTGGGCCTGTAGGGAGATTTAGAATGAAATTTCCATTGACTATACACCTGAGGCTTAGCTACAGCAAAATTAAATAAATGTTAAATAGATATATTCTGTCTTAGAGAAGGGGAAGGAGTAATTAATTCTTACTTCTGAAATTGTGGAGTTTTAGTTGGATATAGATCATAATGATAATCAAATGTGAAATATGAGGAAAGACATATTTCTTCAAAAATATAGTCTTGGTCCCCATCTTTCAATCAACATCCTTTACTCAAATGACCAAGTATTACTTGACATCTCCTTGAACCAAAGACATTCCTGCCATATCTGAAGTGAAGAACGTAGAATTATGCAAAAATGATGAGATGTCCATCCAAGGAAGAAAATTAGGATAAGAGAATGAGAGCCCTGCATAAATACAGCTACAAATAGAATATCCCTTCTCTTATACTGGCCAGTGCAGAAAATAGGTTCATTGGACATTACAAAAAATATAACAAGAATCAATGTTACAATTAATTTTTTTTGCAGTTTTTGGCCAGGGCTAGGTTTGAACCCTCCACCTCTGGCATATGGGGCCGGTGTCCTACTCCTTTGAGCCACAAGCACCACCCTTAATGTTACAACTATTAAGATGTACAAGATGAGCCATATAATTTCAAAGATCTGAGATACCTGCCCTCCTTTTGTCCCAAATGTTCTTTTCATAGTTATGTGATTTAGGAGTCATTATAAGACATCAGTAATTATTTACCAGTAAGTTTGCAACATTCTACTGAGTTCTTTGAGGGCAGTGAGAACATGCACCTGTGTTATATCTTCAGTGCTTACTATGGTGCCAAAATGTTCTCTACACATTATTTTGAAACACAAATGATTGTTGGTTATAAATATTAACTACACGTACAAATGCAAACTACATGTGGTTGAAAAACAGCATATGAGAGAGAGATCTCAAAGGCAGCCTTGAAGTCCAGTTCTAAAATGTAGAAAGGAGCTAGGTATAATTTCAACTTTTTTCATACATCACCTCTTAGTGTTACTGAACTTTTCCCACAAGACTCTGTAATTTTCATACTGTTTAGAAGAGGTAGTAGATATTAGGGTTTTTTCTTTTTTTCTTGTACTTTTATTTTTTTAATGCAGCAGCAATTTTATACTTTTCTTTCCTCTACCTGATATTTTAGGGAATCCTGGCTATTCTTTTCCTTTTGTTTCCTTCCCTGTCTTGGGATTTATCTCTTCCTTTTTTTTCTCCTATAAATGTTACTCTTTTTTTTTTTTAATTTAGGCTTCATTCTTAAAGCAGGATTTTTACACGTGAACTTGACTGAGAAATAGTATCTCTCAATAGACTTGATGGCTTCATCTAATCCTTGACTTAGGCATAGGAAATGCTCCTGAACATGGAACTGGCCAGACATGAGTGATGTTTGGATAAGGTTTCTCCAATAGCTGTTGAAGGTAAGCTGTTAGTGGGAAGACTCAGTAAAATCATTCATTCTACACTGACAGTCTATAAAAACGTCATCAGTTGTCTGGCCCAATATTACATAAAAAAAAAACTGTGTGATGTCTTTAGTACACTGTTATTCTTTTCTCCAGTTTTCTTCTGAGAAATGAATTAGTGTTTATAATGTTTCCATGAATTAAATTAGTTTTAATTGATGATTCAAGGATAAACTATTGGAGGATAAACTATTCAGAGACAGGGTAAGAAATTAGTTATAATAATAATAATGTATCTCTTCTCACTTACTTCAAGCACTAGCATATTTGAGGGATTGTTTTTTGATTATCAATATTATTAGGAATGATAGGTCATTGGGCAACCTAAGGGTAAGAGCAATATTCTAGAACCAAGGTGCATCTATTATAGTGGCTAACTGTGACATCTCTCTGGAACAATGAAACTAAGTAAAAGTAATTCCCTAACACCCAAGCAATATTTGCATTAATATTTAACCATCTCATATTTTGGTTTATATTTATTATATGTTTAAGCCTAAGCATTTAACTCATGGAAAATCTTGTTTCATCTAAACTTCAACCCATTTCTTCAGCACACCCCCTGCATGAAGGACTCAACGACAACTTGAACTTTACCTTAGAAACACAAACAATGTAACCTAATCATGCATAATTAATGTGAAGTTAAAAAAAAAAGAATTTGAGATAGACTGAAGGAACTAACCAGCTAGTTAGGTAACATGACCTAGGCAACATTGATTAACTTGGTGTCAAAAGTCAGAGCCAAACTACAACACATTCCCCAATGTGTTTTGGTTTTATTTTGTTTTTCATTTTAAATATGTGAGATTCATTATATGGCAAGTATAGCTCAATTATCTGCTAATTAAGCAGATTAATGAAGGAAAACCTATCTACACGTGAATTTTCAACTCGTGGAAAATCTTGTTTTATCTAAACCTCCACCCATTTCTTCACCTCTGTATGCATTTGAGCAAGTTACAAATTCTTTCTTCTGTCAGTTCAATTTGTACCTATGTAAGATGCATAACCATAATATCACATCTAATTTTATAGCAAATAATTGAAGTAACTTAATACATTCAAACATCAAGTGAGTTTCCCATTGTCGCATAAGTATTATTGTCACTGTCATAAAGGTTTTGCTAGTGTCACAAAAGGAGTCTCAGGGCATGAACATAACCAAAGGAAAAGTGGCAAGTTTATTGAATGAAAGTAGACAGGTTAGGAAAGCCTTGTGCAGAAGTGAAAGTACACTCTCCAGAAAGAGAGGTGGGAGGCTTGAGAGGAGCAATTGCCTGAACCTCCCTTGTTTTTCCCACAACAAGGGTCAAAACCACAATGTTAATTTACTACAATTGTGATATAAGGGGGGAAAGGTCACTTTGTACCTGTAAAATGCTGGGAAATTAATGGCTCGTTCTCCTCAGGTCTTTGGTTCAGGTCTATTTGTTCCAGCCAGTTGATTAACTTTTCTGTTCCCTCTTAACTTTGCTCATACTTAATTGTCTACCTACCCTAACATTATGATATTTGCTTTTAGAGCTTGCTTCAATCAGAGCCAAATTCACATGCTTGACCAGTTAATTAGTTTGTCTCTTAATTCTCTTAATCTGACTCTCCTTCTATCTTGGTTTTTTTTTGGGGGGGGGGGTAGCATTTCAACCCAGTGTATTACACAAACTGTGTAATAAAGGTGTCTTTAATTTGTTTCTCCATCTTTTGTTCCTCCAGTGAATTGCAATGACTGAAGGTTGGACCTATCTAGGTAAACCCAGCTTATATCTTCCAAATTTCACCCACGTTACACTCATCTGGCCACCATTTTTTTTAGGTCATATTTTTCTCTTGTGGTCTGTGAATATGAAGGATCTGCATGTATTGATTGACTTAAGTGCAGCTCTGGGTTGATTTTCCGTAAAATAGAAGCATATATATACCTTATTTGTGATTCTGGTATAAACAAAATAATATGATATGTGAGGTGCTGAAAACACTTATTCAAGAAAAAATGACCATATTTTTTTTTCTACTGGAAATGTTCATAGGCTTTGAAATCAGTAAAATTGATTTAGAATTTTGACTTCACTTCTCATTGCCTTGTGACCTTTCTCATAGTTCAACCTGACTGCCACATCCCTATTTGTAAAAGGGGACTATTAATACATTACTATTGGTCTATTGGATTAAGTGCTTGAGATAAGGTGTATAACATACTTAATGTAATGCCTAGTCTAATACTTGGTAGTTGTAATAGTGGTTAGTAGTTGTATTAAAAAATAATATAATTTTCTAGCAGTATATAATGGAAAAAAACATATACACATGTGTGTGTGTGTGTCTGTAAATGTTCCTCCATTAACTTATGTTCTATAGCAGATAGTCACTCTCTATTTTGCACTGCCTGTGATTGACAGTCATAGAGAAGCTTTGGTACTCAAATACTGAATTATATGACTCATTGATTAGTATTTTCAATTTATATATTCATATAGTTCAACAGAGATATATAGATAACATGAGAATGTGAAAGGAAGAATCTAGTTTAATATTAATATTTGATAAAGTTTAATATTCATATGAAAAATATTAATATTTAATACAAATACATTAAAATTAGTGTATTGGTAACACCCAAACTCAGGATAAGCCAACAATGAGAAAGAAAACCAGTACCCATGCTTTTCATTAGTAGAAATACAAAGTGATGTTTATGCACATGTTTGGTAGATTTGAACTTTTGTGAAGAAAAATGTGCTTGGGCAAAATAATATTGGGTTTCTGGGCAAAAATAGTATTTTTTCAGGATGACAAGGATGATGAAATGGTAAGAAAATCACATTATGTAAAGCATGTTTGATGGTGTCAAAATAATTGAACACAGTCTTGGAGCACATGACACCTGAGTCTTCATATTAGAGGAGACAATATAGAAAAGAACTGAGATTATTCTGTATAGCTCAAAAGACAAAATCAGAATCAGCTGCAGGAAGCTGGAGGCCACAACTGACTAACAAGTAAAGATGCATCACAAAAGAATAGACTCCCTTTTAGAAAATAAACCTTGGATGTGATTAATAAATGGGGTGATCATCTATCAGCAAAATCATAATCAGGCTTCCTGTTATCGGTTCTAAGTTGGACTATATAACTCTCATTGCCATATAAAATTTTTAAAGGACAAAATGTAAACATTCTGCACTTAGTCTTCTCGATTATTTGATTAAATCTTGGGATGCCTATAGTTTCCCCCCACTTCTGGACTCAGTGAACCTGATGTAAAATAGGATGGGAAGTGTTAATTAACTGTCAGTCCCTGCTGGGGATAGTCAGTTGTCTATTTCTGAAAGAAGAAAGAGACCAAGGAGCAAAGTTACCTATCCACCATCTCTGATGTGTTTTCCAGCAAAGTCACTCAACAATAACCTTGCTTCTTCTCAGCATAAAAAATAATGACCTTGCCTTCATCAGCTAGAGGAAATAGGTGCATAGCTGAAACTCTAATTACTTTTGGTATTTTCCAGTACTATACCATT
>NW_003852542.1:4870328-4875775 GCF_000181295.1 Otolemur garnettii | reverse complement strand
AGCTGTTTTTGTACAAGTATAAACACGAATGTTTCTTTAGGCTAGAGTAACAATGAATCTGCCATGCCTGTGGGAGTTTGTGCATGCTGATACTTGGAAGAAGGTGGTCTTCTGAGAATCAGGTATTCAAAAGCCTGCCCACCTATCTATACTCTTGGAATGAGAGGACCAGGATAAACAATGATTTTCTTCTAATGATAGCTTCCCTGGGAGGATTCTATCAGTATAAAAGTAATTGAGGACAAGCAGTTATACTTCCATAAGGATTTCCTGAGAGAATTTGTCCCAGGAGGGACATACAACTCTCCTCAGAAGTAACAGCCCTAGCTACAGACAGTCATATATTGTTGGTAGAAAAATAAATTGTTGCTAACTTTGCTTTCAGTACATTGCATTGATGTTTAAATCCATAAAATAGCAAGTCTAACTTGCCTTTTAAAAGTGTTAAAAAAATCTTAAAATAAGTGTATTTTTGGGTTAAAGATATTGCACCAAAGAATTTATCTGAAATTATTAATAGTAGAAATTGTACATATTTGTGTACATCACAGTATACTTTCTAATGGAGTATATTTTATATAAGCAAAATGTCAGAACCCACCATAATGATTGCCAAATAGTGATTTGTTATATATATTATCATTAATAATTCTAATGTAAATATGCATTTATAAGACACAGAGTTCTTTCAGTATACTCTTGGTTAAAGGAAACAGTTTATAAAATATTGTGCATATGATACATTTCATAAAAAATGATCTGTACATTTGCACAGAAAAAAGCTGTAAAATTTATTTAAAAAGTATTTAAATTTTGACTTTGGAATTGCCTATACTAAGTATTTCTATTATCTCTGTTGATTACAATAAAATACATATAACTTGCAAAATAATAAAACGCTTAAAGAAAAATAGTAATTACATCAATATCTGTAATATTAAATGACAAAGTAATAATATCAGGACAAGAGATACCAGATTGTTAAGAACAAAGCAAAGCAGGAAAGGTATTTACCACAGCAAAAAATGTAAAATTCTCATATATCAAATATTTAAATAACCTAAATCCATAGAAGTTAACATAATAAAAATGGAATTTCAATTATGAGTTTCATGCACACACAAAATAAAACCATATGTGAATGACCAAAACAACAAATAAAAGTTGATGAATTCATTAGTTCTGTTTGTAATGAAAAGTAAAATAACAAAGAAGTTTTCACTTTCCATGATAACAAAGTGTTAGCATCACATAACATCTCCAGCATATAAAAAGGATAGACACTGGAGAAAGACAAAACTATGCAAAAAGAAATATGCAGGCACTGAAAAGCTATGAGGAGCAGGAAGAATCAGGAGGGATCTAACAAGAAAGAAAACAACACAGGTGCATTTACTACTGGGGGGGTGTTAATTTGAGGACAGCCAGTACTAAACTGGTTCAAACTTAGATATGAACAAGTAATACATGCATGATACATTGAAGAATTATAGGACAGATACTACAGATGCTGAAAACTTAAAAAGAAAATTCCAGAGGAGAGACCCAAAGAGGGAAAGCTCCAGATTCTGTGGATAATCTACACAATTCAATGACTAGCCTACAAACTGCCATGCGTGGAGCAGAATCCAAGGATGAAAGACCTGAATAAAGATTCTAGAGGCTGCCCCATGTCAGAGAGTCAGAGTCAGGAGTTTCAGGATAGCCAAGTTAAGTGCTCATTAATGCCGAAAATGTAATACTTTGAAAATTCATAATAGAATTCAACAACACTAACACATAACTCATAATATTCAAGACACAATTCAAAGCTATGAGACCTACAAAGACATAGGAAAATGTAACCATTCTTTAAAAGAAAAAGTTTAACAAAAAAGTAGCTTTTAGGTAAATAAGATGTTCGAATTAGTACATATAGATTCTAAAGAAACATTTACATTACTGTTCAAAAATGTGAAGGAAACTATACTTGCCGGTCAAGAAATCTCAGCATTGAAGTGAAAACTATAGAAATAATTCAAATGCAAATACTGAAGGTGAAAGTTATAGAGAATAAAGGTTAAAACATAAACAGAGCCTCAGTGATGTGTGGGGCCACAGCAAATGGTATAACGTATGTGTAAGAGGGGTCTCGGAATAATAGGAGAGAGAGACTAAAGAAGAAAATAAATTACTTTTTAAAAGTATTTGAAATTCCCAACTTTGTTGAGTGACATAAATTAACAAATTCAAGGCTGCCATCAAACCTCAGTCAGGAGAAAAAGAAAATCGTACTTAAGACCATTATACTTAAACTGTCACTAGACCGATTTCCAGGACACAGCTTCTGGCATTTTAACTGTGGTCAAGTTCTTTAACTGCATGAGTTAAGGGGGTTGTTGATTTACTTGTGTAAATTCAGTGAGTTTTGGGATTTTTTGGGGGGGGGAGGAGGAGAACATTTATACCTTTATAATAAATTTTATATTTAACTAAAAATGAAAAATGAAAAACTAGACTTCTGTTTTATTGTTAACATTTAAAATGTTTGGAGTTTGTTGCTTCCATTCTTACAAAAGAGGTCACATAAACTGAAAATCAACAATTTTTTCTCAGACTTGTCAGTGAATTGCAGTTACAGGAAAAGCACTACCTTGATGTAATAAATAGATCGCCGAGAACATCCAGAGAGATGGAACCAAGTTAATTTATGTGGATTATAGAACACTGGAAGCTGTAAGTGGTAGGAGTGCTTCCTTCACTAATAATTTTGATGGATCACGAAATGTTGAGTACAAACAGGAGTGAGAGTAAGAAACGCCAAAGAGGTGTAATCACATGACTGGGACGGGGGCCAGGAAGGGGCACACATTCCTGGGCTTTTACTTTTGGAATTTTATTTAGTTCCCATGGGGAAAGAGACATCTTTTCATACTGACAAAGACTAATAGGCAAAAGCCAATACTACAATGGGGTAGAGATTTCTGTCCCATTCAATATGTGCTCAGCCTTTCACTTGTGCTTAAGAAAAAGAAACAACAAAGAACAGGGCATTGAACCAATATATCAGAATGGCTTCAGCTGCAGAACAGAGTAGGGGAGTTTGTGGAGAAAGGACCACGTGGCTGGAAGAGCGATGGGATCACTGGTAAAGATCACACACCCGAGGTAGATACAACAGCATTAAAATATCAGGAATTAATCAGGAGATTATGGCATGTGTCCCTTTTCTCGCAGGCTACTGCCTCACCAAAAGGGCTCCAGGAAAATAAACAAGTGTATTATAGTCGAAAGTGTCACAAGTCAGACGATTAAGTTTGGGAACACGTCCTAGGAAAATGTGCTCCATATCTATATCTCGTTGTTGAATATCACTCTGGTCAGCTAGGAAGTCCTCCCCTTGGGAAGCTACGCACTGACACCAGGGCCTAGTCTAACCTTCTAAGCAATCTTGGGACTTTTTCTGGTATGGCCATCAGAGCTGTTCCTATATTACCTTTGATGTCTTGAATACCATCAAAATGTCTTCCTTTCATTATTTTTGTTATCTTCAGGCAAAGAAAAAAGTCACTGGGGGCCAGAATGGGTGAATAAAGAGAGTGTTCCAATAAGCTATCTGTTTACTGGCTAAACACCCCTCACAGACAGTTCTCTGTGAGCTGCTGCATTGTTCTGATGCAAGAGCCAAAATTTTCAGTTAAAATTTTTCTCAGCTCTTTCCCTATCAATGTTGACTTGATCTGTTATGCTTTTCATAGTCAGCTGATTATTCTGATGCGCAATTCAATAAGTGTTTGCAATGTTTTCATCAGTTTTGCTCATGACTAGCTTCCCTGACATCTTTTCATCAGGGATGCTTTCTCTCCTCTGAAAAAAACATTTAATCCATTTATATACTGGTGTTTTCCTCATGGCACTAACTGCATAAACTTGGACTAACAGATCTCTGATTTCACTTTCAGTCTTGCGAAGTTTAATGAGAAATTTAATGTATGTTTGCAGCTTTAATTTAAGGTCTGACATTCTCATGATGGCACAGAAAAACACATAACAATAATGAGCACCACTTAGCATGACACTGCCACATGTCAACGTAAACACAGCTATGACGCACTCATGCCAAGTTTATGAGACCCTCCCAAGCTGTTTTTACAGTACTGCCAACGTAAGGGCATAGTGCAAAGTTCACAAACTTAATTGTCAGACCTTGTACATACTCAGAGGAGAAGTACTTGGGGAAACCCTAAGTCAAGGGGAATAATAAAAAACAACAACAAAAAAGTGCACTAGAGGAATTCCCACAGATACAGCAAGCATTCTACACAGTGTAACTCCGAGAGCTATGTATTATTTAACTCAGTTGTATCGCTGATGCATTGTGTTCAGCTTTCAACCCAAAATTACAAAGCCTGGATCACACACAATCTGAAGAGACAAAGCACTCCCTAGAGCCAGACTTGATATAATTTCAGATGTTGGAAATTTTACCCTTGGACTTATATGCTAAGGGCTGTATTGGCAAAAATTGGAAACATGAAAAACTAGATGTTTAATGTTAGCAAAGATATGGAAACTATAAGAAAAAAATAAAAAATCAATACTAGAAAAGCACTCTTACAATTCAACAATAAGACAATAAAGAATGCCATATAAAAAGGGATGTCTGATCAAACACTTAACCAGAACAGATATAGAAATGGAAAATAAGAATTTGAAAAGAAGTTCAATGTCATTTGCCAAAAGAGAAATGCAAATAAACATAACAATGAGTTACACCTGTATTAGGATAGCTAAAATTAAAACACTTGACATTGCTAATTGCTGGCAAAGGTGCACAACAAATGTATCCCCCATTGCTTATAAGAATGCTACATGGAAAGCCACTTTGAAAGGCAGTCTGGAAATTCCTTTTAAAACTAAATATAGTCTTAATTACATGATCTATTGATCACACTTCAAAGGCATTTATCTAATGATGTGAAAATTTATGGTATCTATACAACAATCTGCACATATATAATGTTTATAACAGCTTTATTCATAATGACCTGGAACTGTGGGTAAACTGTAATACAAACACACAGTGGTATATTATTCATTTATAAAAGTGAATTAACCATTCATACAATAATATGAATGAATTTGAAAGGCCTATTGCTAAATGAAGCAAGCCAGACTGCAATTGTTATAATTTGTATGATTGCATGTACACGACATTATGGAGAAGAAGCAGCAGCAGAAGAGAAAGGACAAGGAGACAATAAACAGAACAGTGTTTGCAGGAGTTGGAAGAGGATAAAACAGCTGATGCACAGGGTTTTTTTTAACAGCAGTGGAATTACTCTGTATTTTGTTGTAGTGGTGAATATTTTACAAAATGTTTATTTGTTAAGAGCCATAGGTCATTTAAGCACAAAAACTGAACCGTAATGTGGATATTAAAAAAATAATAATAGGTGTAGGATCCT
>NW_003852542.1:4863367-4869088 GCF_000181295.1 Otolemur garnettii | reverse complement strand
AAAACTGGACCTAGTAGCCCTCAAAATTGCCAACTTCATCACAGAAAATGAAAGTCTGAGAAATTATTTCAATGTAAAGAATCGAAAGAGATGCATCACTAAAACAATATGGTGTCAGGGTGGGATTCTGAAGCAGAGAAAGAACATTATGGAAAACCTAAAGTGATTCAAATTAAACACAGACTTTAGTTAATAACATGTTAGTATTCTTTTACTAGTTGTGATAACTGTGTTTTATCAGCATTCAAATGTTAACAAAAGGGAGCAGGATATGGGGTACATGGAAACCTTCTATGCCCTTGTTGCAACTTTTCTATAAATCTAAACCTATTTTTATGAACTCTATTTAAAAAATTGAAAACAACAAAAAATATTCTATAAAATTATTCCAAAATATTCCACATCAGATTTCCTTCCTTATGTACTGCCTTACATTGCATAGTTATGTCTTGTTCTTAGGATGGTGACTCTTTTCATCTTCTTCCTAGAAACCTTAACTATAGGGCTCCTGGCTCAGTCTGTCCTGTGACTGCTCAGCCTGGCTGCATCAGCTGGGAAGCAGGCAGCCAGGAGTCTATTCCTTGAGGACCATTTGCCAAAAATGTCTGATACAATCATCTCTGCTGAGGCCCCAAGGCTAATTGTCTGATATTTTTTTTTCTAGAAGACTTTATTTCTGGCAAAGGGATCTAGCTAGGCCTTAAAACTTGAAAGGAGAGCAGAAGCCATGCATTGATTCTACATCTGACAGTCTCAGGTTAATTTATAACAGAACTGAAATAATCAGAATGGGAGAAAGTTGAATCCCCATTCGGGATATAGTACATTGGGGCATTGACTTACCTTAATTATTTTATAAGGACTCAGTCAATGATTTCCCTGAAGAGAAGTATGAACTCTCGACGGCAAAGGCAGAAGATGAAGTGCCGGGGTATGCAATCTATCTTCCAAAGGTATGTATAACCAGAAATAAAGTCTTAGATTTAAAAAAATCTTTGAGTTGAAGAGAAATAAACTTAGCTTTTTGTTTCTATCCATATTGATTGCTTCTCTTCATTTCATCTCCTTATCCCTAGAGGCATATATTTTATGTATTTGTGTATCTTTTTAGTGTTTGCAAAAATACACAAAAAAATTATGTCTGCAGTCAGACAATTAAGTTTGCAAACTCATCCTAGAAAAACTATTACAGACGTCATTGGTGAATATAATTATGGTCACCTTTAAAGTACTCCCCTTGGAAAGCTATGCACCATTGCCAGCCCCTAGTCTATCCTTAGAAGCAATTTTGGGATTATTTTTCTGGAATGACTGTGAGGGCTATCATCTCATGAGGTCTGGCAATTAAGTTCACAAATTCACCACTGTGTGCTTATGTTAGCACTGTACAAACAACTCAGTTAGGTTTCATAACCTGGGTATATCTGGGTCTCACAGCTGTTCCTGTTGATATTTGGCAGTGTCTTGCTGAGTGGTGTTCATTATTATTGTGTGTTTTTGAGTACCATACATATATGTATGTCTTTTCCATTTCTTACACAAAGTTAGCAAATGTATGTAATGCATGCATTCTTTTTTACCTTGCTTCTGGTGAGGCCTCAAGAGCTCTGTACAAAGCATAGTTTTGTTAATTTCTGTTGCTATTGCCTTTTCTTGAATGTGACTCAGCTACTGTCTGCCCTTGCTTCTTCAGAATACTTAATATATTTTTTTTTTTTTTTTTTTTTTTTTTTTTTTTTTTTTTTGAGACAGAGTCTCAAGCTGTTGCCCTGGGTAGAGAACTATGGCATCACAGCTCACAGAAACTTCAAACTCTTGGGCTTAAGTGATTCTCTTGCCTCAGCCTCCCAGGTAGCTGGGACTACAGGCACCCGCCACAAAGCCTGGCTATTTTTTGTTGTTGCAGTTTTCATTGTTGTTTAGCAGGCCTGGGCTGGGTTTGAACCCACCAGCCTCAGTGTATATGGCCAGCACCCTACCCACTGAGCTATGTGCACCACCCTTACTGTGTTTTCTCTTCTTCCATGTCCATTACTAATTTTTTTTATCTTTTTACCATCTGTTTATATTTCTGAAGATAGAAAATTTGTTTAATGTAATAAATTATCACTGTCTAGGTTAGATTGGAGTTCTTAACACCCAACCACCTCACATCCACAGAGTTCTGATGTCTTTACATTCTTTGTGTTCAGATGATTGGATCATGTGGAAGCAGGTCTGTTGGCACTACAGCAATGTAGTCAGGCAGGGCTGCTCCCTTAAAACAGGCTCTGGGCTTGGCTATTTTTTTAAGAAAAGTGTGGTGAGCATGAAATAGAACTTGAACTTCACCAATCAACTTTTGTTCCAAGCTTAGTTATCTCTTGTCTTCTGCTCCCTGTCCTATAAAACAGAGATGATTAACATGGCATTCTCAATTTTTCAGACATGGCTTATTCTAGTTTTCTAGGTTCACTTTTTATTTCTCACATCTCTGAGCACTAAGTTCAAACTTCATATGTATAACAAATTCCATTCTGTGAAGAGATTCAACTTTTTTTACACTTTTCCCTGGCTTTTTCTTCCATGTAAAATATCATCAAATAGTCTCAAAATCAATATTATTAATAATTACTCCTTCATCTACAAACCAAAAGGTCTATATTTTTTATTTCTACTTTATAACAACAGGGAAAAAAGGAAGAGCAAAGAATGATAGACTGGAGGTGTAGAACCCAGCATATATTTGGGGTCATCTTGGCCCTGGGAGCTTTTAAGTACTACTGATCAGTTGCCCCTGCCAGTGCTACAGGATAGGACAGTGTAGGAAATACAGTGAATATATATGATTGCAATGATTTATCTTCTTTCCCCCACTGGTGTTATTGCTAGGAAGCAATCATGAAATGGGTGGGGACAATAATTATCTACCTTGTCAGTGCCCCTAGTGGTTAAGTTTGAGCTCCTTCCCCTTACTATTTTCCAGGAGGTTTGAAACCAAAAGGGAAAAAAAGGAATGGGAAAGAGTCAATAAAGCACATGACACAACCACTGATTTCTCCTCTTCTTTTCTCTAAATGCAAAAGGGACAGAAATTTATGCAAATAAGTCACCAAAAACAATTCTATGTAGGAATGACACCCACGTAGACATGACTGTAGCTCTACAGTTTCACCTTGAGAACCAATTTCCAGTTCACTTTGCAATTGCTGCACACAAAATTGCTTCATTTCTCCATGTCCTTTGGTTGTGCAGCCTACAAATGTTTCTGAGTACATTAAACGTCTAGTGATAGGTCCAGGTTAAAATTTCAAAGCAAATTAATTTGAGCATATTATTTAGGGGTGATATAATCAAAGAGTTAATATGATTATCTTAGCATTTAAAAAAGTGCCCACTGAATACTGTGCATTCATCTTATACAGTTATTGCCCCATGGATCAGTGAAGTTATTGAAACTACTGAATTAACAATGTTGTAATCAATTTAGTCATTTATATTGAGTATGGTACCATTAAACTCTGTCTATTGCAGGATAGAAGTTCAGGGTGAGTTAACCACATACTGACTCAATTTCACAGGGTCTAAAAGCCTAAAGACAACATCAAAACCTAAAAAAAGCATGACCAGAAATCTTTAAAGTGATAACATACGCATGTATAGGTAGGCAGATAGACAAATGGATATAGATAGTGAAGATGGAGGAAGACATAAACTAACCTATTGAGTTCAGTTACACTAGCACAACAAAGTGGAGCCTATGCAGCTGATATTTGAGAACAAAATATTTTTTAAAACAAAATGGGAGCTGCAAGGAATGTGGGAATTTTTGTAAGAATTTTTTTTTTTTTTTTTTTTTTTTTGCAGTTTTTGGCTGGGGCTGGGTTTGAACCCACCATCTCCAGCATATGGGGCTGGCACCCTACTCCTTTGAGCCACAGGCACTGCCGGGATGTGGGAATTTTTGAACATTAATGGATATATTTTATATTAGGCATGTTGTCTTTGGGTGGGTTGACCTGCCTGGGACAGAGAATTGGAAAACAAGAAAGTTCTATATTTTTTAAAGCTAGAAAGAAACTCCCAAATACAAAATTCTACTAGGCAGAAATAAATTTTACATCTATATTAAATGATGGCCATGTAGTTTTAGTCTGGATCAGAGTACCTGAATCTTCTTATTACAGACACTTGGGACTAGGTAATTCTTTGTTTAAGGGTGTGTGTGTGAATTCCATGAAGTTTTCCAGCATTCCTAGTGTCCACCTGCTACAGAACTTCCTTCCTCAGTTATGAGTATCAAAAATGTCTTCAGATACTGTCAAATGTCCCCTTGAAAGTAATACTGGCTCCCTGTTGAGAAACACCAGTCTAGACCAATTCAGTAATTAAGAATCCACACATCTGGTTTGTGGCCCAAGAAAATTCTCTGTGGTGTTCAGGACTGAGCCTTTAAACAGCAGATGTTTCGTGGACAGTTGTTGTCAAGTGTTAGAAGCTGCAGACACAGCGGCTGTTCCTGGGCTATAAGAAACAACAAACCTGTAATAGAGTGTCATAGCTAGTTGTGAGGGCTAAAACTCCCCCATTAATTTCTCCTGGAGTCACATAGAACCTGACATCTGGGGATTCCCGAGTTTTCTGTGGGCCTTGCTGGGCCACAGAAATCAGGAGCCAGATTTCACTGTGTCAGGAAAAATACTACAACGCTGGCCAAATTCCGTAGCCTATGTACTAAACAAGAAAGTTGCCACTCCTGAGTTGTGGACAAGAACAGGAGAGAATTACTTTTATCTGTTTCCCATTTACAACTAGCAAAAGATACAAGGACGTCTTCTGAATTTAGGAATGAGGAAAGGAAACATGCTGTATTAGGAAGAAGCCATAAAAGAGCCACCAAGAAAATTTTCCTGGTGCCTCAGAAACATTAGTTTAGAACAGATTGAATAGTTTACTGAATTTGATTGCATATTTATGAGTTGGTGTTTCTAGAAAAGTTGGAATTAAGTAAATGGGTTTTTCTGTTGACAAAAGTGAGCGAGTGACCTTCTTTGGAATCTGTTTCTTTTTTTAAATGTAAAGAGAACATCTGCTTACTAAATGCTTTATAATTTTGCAACAATTAGTATCAACAGAGCACTGCTGTGTTTTCTTCAACTTTCTGTAGGTGAAAGTACTGAATTTACTGCCAGGATACATAAAAATATATTCACCAAGCATCTATATAGTGTATCTGTTAAGACCAGAATGGGGAAGATTTTAAACAAGAAAAAAATAAGGACTTTTTAAAGGGGAAAAAGAAAAACAAAGAAAATGAATGAGAGCCAACTTCCCTTTTTTTAGTAAGGTATAATCCCCATTTGCTATCACGCCCAGTCCAGATCTTTTGGGATTCCTTTACCACTTCATTTGGTGTGCCTGTTCCTTAGCTATTACACACATTTTGGCTAAGGGCTTACACCTGCAACTTCCTTTAAAGCATACACTTAGGCTGATTGAAGCCACCCCACTGTATGGGGGTGAGGTCTTAAAGTTACCCAGCTTAGCCCCTGGATGTCCATAACTGAGCAAGCTTGCCACAGTATGTGTAGACCAAAGTCCTTGACTCTGGACAAGTAGGACTCTGAGGCACAATTTATGCTCTAGAACTCACAGTAGGATGACGTTGAAGGTAAACCTTACCTCAAATCACAGGTTTCCTACCTTTCTACTGATTATATCCTGTTTCTCTCCTGCCTATTG
>NW_003852542.1:4853141-4859544 GCF_000181295.1 Otolemur garnettii | reverse complement strand
GTTGTTTTATATGGGGTAGATAGATAAATAGATAAGAGCTGTATCCATGTGCGCTGTAATTTGCTTCTTACCAAGATTGAGTGCCTTTGAGGGATACTGGGAAGCAGTGTTCAACTTGGGATATCCTCTAAGTTCTTTCTGGTTTCAGAGATGATAGCATTTCAGAGGGCCCTTCTACACCTTAAACTTTTTGAATGAACATTTAACTGCGTTTCCATTTTTATAAGAAACCATTAACAACAACAAATGCAGGAGCCAGCATAGCTTCTCTTCTCCCTTTTATAGCAGAATGACTCAAAAGGTTGGTTTACTATATTTGTGTCTCCAATACATCTCTACTGACTCTCTCTTAAATCCACCCCTAGGAATTTGTCCCCCTGGCAGTCCATTGAAGTTGCTTTTGTCAAAGTTGGTAAAGAATGCCAGGTTACTAAATCCAATGGTCAACTCTCAGCCTCCACCTCTTATTTGACATATTAGCAACATTTGACACATACGTCACTGCCCTCTGTTCATTTTGAAAAGTGAAACACATTTTTTACCTGACTTTAGGGACATCTGAAAGGAACTTCTAGTTTCCCTCTTCACATTTCATCTTGGGTCATTTACTATGTGTACTTAAAATGTCTGAAGGAGTACTCTGAGCCTCAGATCCCAGATCTTTTATTTTCATTCACCTTATTCTGATGGGGTATATATTCCCATGACTTTAAATTCCATTTATATGATGACGACTCCCAAACTTGCACCTCCATGGCTTTAGCATCTTCTGAGCTCTAACCTCATACACTCAAAGCACCTACTATCAGCATTTCTAGTTAGAGGTCTCAGAGGTAATTTTAAATACATCATAAGCAAAAAAAAATTAAAAAATTCTCACTTTTTATTTCAAATGTTTCCATTCCTCAGTTTTTCACATATTAATATATACAACTAGATTTTTCAGTTTCAAAGTCAGAAACCTAGAATTTATCCTTAATAGACCTCTTTTCATCACCCAACTATTATAATCAATTCTATCAGAAAATGTTTCTTTGAGGTGTGGAACAGAATTACTGGAAATGACCCCAGGAACACACTCTGCACACCCTGGACAATGCCCTGCATGGTAATGAGGATACATCCTTTTCCAAGCAGAGATGGGCACCAGTGCCTTCCCTGAACATAAGGATTGTGATTTCCAATGGCTCCCAAGGTAAACATGTGCTGGACAGCTGGTGTTTCCAAACACCTGCGAAAAACTCACAGCCAATATGGACCGTGTGGCATCCAAAGAGTTTATGTGTTCATTTTCTAAAAAGGTTAATCTCCTTTAAGAAGAAATAGAAACAGAAGTTATGTAATGCCTTTGACAGAAAACAGATCCATTCTGTGGGTTAAGTCCTGGCTCCAGGAATTTTATTCATGTGTTAAGCAGGAAATTGTACCATGTCTTCTTGCACTGAAACGAAAGGCAGAGTTTTTATTACTGTGGTGAGCTAGTGGAAAAGTAGTAGAGGACCTTAGGGGAGAGGTCGATAACTGCATTTGCCGATTGGTGGTTGTTCATGTTCCTGCTTTCTCACAGAACTGAAAAAGCACACTCTTGACAATGACATTATAAAAGAATGAAGAATGGTCCCTCCGAAAGAAACTACCTGAGTTTTGAAACTAACAAAAGTCTGGGAGAACATTTAATCTCCAAGAGGCAGAGACAAGATCTGCAGTTTCAAGTTTGCTAAGTAAATTCTCTAAGAATAGGAAGGCCAGGGGCCTGCAATCAGTAAGACGTAGCCCAAAATTTGATCATGCTGAGGAGGACATTAAGGCCTTTTGGTCACAGCCTTGGTACACAGTCTTGGTAGAATGTGCAGTCTGCCTATCTCTTTGACATCCACGTGAGGTAAGGAGTTTCTAAACATAGAAAATATGTAATAAAGTAATATTTATTTTATAACTTTAACATAGTTATAATTTTCCAATGTACCTAATAAAGCAAAATATACTAGCAAATAGATAAACATGAACTGGAAGAGGATTTCCATCTGTAAAATGGAACACAAGCCATGAGGAAGACATTTGCCAAAGAAGTGGTGGAGCACTTTAGCACACGGCGGATAGTTGACAAACGGCAACCACGTGGGCCTCAAAATAATGCCATTGCTTCTTTCAGCCAAGAAAGAAAAACTAAATGGTTATGAATCAATGAGTGAGGAAGATTTATATATGAGTAGAGAAGTGAAGATATTTCTACCAATTGTGTGGTTGTTTAAATTCTATTTCACACTTAATTACAGAGAAAGACTACTGGATTTTTTTTTTTTTAATTAGAAATGATGTGAGTGAATCAAAAGTGGTAAGAGGATGGCATACACATTTTTTAACAAAAGGATCTAAATTAATCTGATTATATGAAGCAAAATTTACCGTATGAAGTAGCTCTTTCTTTTCATTCTTTGAGCCAATTTTTATTTAACTATTACTTTATGCCAGAACAGAAACTGGTCTATGTTTTATAGATAAACCAATCACTGACTCATTCAATTGTCTTGCTCTGGCAGGTATTATATTCTAGTTGTGGAACACAGATAAGTACATTATGTAAAGTTTAATATACATGTATAATACTGTATAAGACAATGAAGGAAATTATAGCCAGTGTCTATTATAATATATGTAGGAAGAATTTAGAGAAACTAAGTAAAATAAGGATAACATGAGAAGAATATTCCAATTGGAGGCTACTGTCCTGTGGCTAGACAAATTCAACTTAGGTGCATTTGAATAGTGGATGCCCATTACATGATATTGTGGAATTATTTAATCAGAGGGGTAAAGAAGAAAGGGGTGATGAAACAATTATATTTGTTGCTGTAGTAAAAAAATAGAATAGAATAAATAAATTGCTTTTCTACAAAGTATTCTATTAATAGTCTATAAGAATGGTTTAAGTGGAAAAGGCTGAGGAAAAAGACATTGGAAGATATATGGCTTTTTTTTTCTTTTTAGTAATTTCTATTCTTGCTGCTACTTAATTTATGAGTCTTATACCTTATATTTGTAAAGGGTTGTGAGCTAGATCCATTTATGTTTTCCCTTCCTTGGAATAGTTACAAGTATAAACCTGAGATAATTCATTTGTCAGAGTGAAATATTACAGGCTCTAACACCTATTTAAACAGTGTGTGGTTTCAGAAACCACGAATTTCCAATTATATGGCAAAACAAAAAATAGCATGTTTCTGATATTATATCAAACATATTTATTCATCATATGGACAGGGTTTCATATATAAAGAATTTCTCTATTTTTTTTAAATTTTGGATTAATATGAGGGTACATATCATTAGGTTACATTGTTTGTATTTGTAAGGAAAGTCGAGTTTAGTTGAGTTCCCTTTTTTACAAATTTAGAAATGATAAGAGTGTATCAAAAGCAGTTGAGCCCTTCATCCAGGAAGTGTGCCACATACCTGTACATTGTACCCGTTAGGTGGAAACTTACTGAACTCCCTCCCTCCCTCCTCGCGTGTCTCTATTAAATTTAATTGTGTTTATCCCCCCTGGGGGCCTGCATTTGTTGATATACTAGTTTCAACATGGTATTGAGTACATGGGATACTTGCTTTTCCATTCTTGAGATACTTTACTCAGGGGAATGTTCTCCAAATCCATCCAGGTAAATATAAAATATGCAAAGTGTCCATCTTTTATGGCTGAATAGTATTCCATGGTGTAATATACCAGAGTTTATTAATCCATTCACCTGTTGATGGGCACCTGGGTTGTTTCCACATCTTTGTAATTGTGAATTGAACTGCTATAAACATTCAAGTGCAAAAATTTCTCTGTTTAAATGGGCAAAATAAGTGAAAAGAAACCTGGGAGAACTGTGTTTGCTTGTTAATTAATGACTTAATTCCTTTTGTTGTTTATTGTTATTCTCTCAAAGGTGAGAGGGTAATTTCACACACACAACATTTTGTAGCATGGGATCAAGAACAGGGAAAGAAAAAATAAACTTGGAATAGTACAAAATTATCATATTATTATTATTTTCTTTCAGTTAGACACTGACATTTTCTTTAAATCTGCCTGCTTGCTCATATACCCAAACTACTATAGAGGTATCATTCATGAACCTTCTGACTTGTACTTCTTTAGGAGAAAGTGTTTATCTCACCATCAACAGCATCAGTCCCCCTTGTGATTAACAAACAGGGAGACAGAGTGTCCTTTTACAGCAGTAGCTGAATTCATTTCCCTAATTTTGCATCTATTCTTTAAGATGTATTAAAATAAAGACCAACAAACCACTGTAATTCCAATATTTTCTAATAACATGCTGCTTGATTTATTATGTCAATAGAATCTGATGGGATTTCTACTGCAAAGTAAGGGAGCCCATTTACATATTAAGAACCCATTTTTGGTATATATAAAAGCCATGAGATTTACTTTACAATTTCCAAGGCCATTTATGATAAGAATCAACTTACAGTTGCTACGAAAACATTAGCAATAAAGAAGCAAACTATGCCTATTGTTAATCTTTAAACCTATTGTTACTGAAAATATTCCCCAGCCTCTATTCCCTGAAGGCATCACACTGAATATTTCTTTTCTTTCTCCTCTTTAAAAAAATATTTACTAGACATTTTTAGTACAGTTTTAGATTTATAGAATAATTGAGCAAATAGTACATAAAGTTCCATATAATTCCTCACTCCACCCTGTCTCATGTACTGCTTTAGAATTTTTCTATTATTTATAGCTTGCATTGGTGTGATTAGTTTGTTACAATTAATGAACCAGTATTTATACATTATTATTAACTGCAGCTCGCAGTTGACATTAAATTTTACCCTTTGTGCTGTATAGTTCTTTGGGTTTTGACAAATGCATAAGGACATTTTCCACCATTACATTTTCAGATACTTTATCACCCTAAAAATCTCCTGTACTTTACTTTTCTATCCATTCCTCCTTCTGCTGGAGTCACTGGCAACCACTGATCTGTTACTGGCTTTATCTGTGTTTCCCAAAATATGATTGGCAAGGTAGCTTTTCAGACTGGCTCCCTAAAATTGGTAACATGCATTTAACATGACTTCATGTCTTTTTGTGGCTTGATAGGGTGGTTTTTTTTTTTAATTGTTGAATAAGCATTTTATGTTTTCCAAATAAAGCAAATATTGATAAAGATAGTATACAAAATACATCCTTTTCTTTGGGAAAAAAACACACAGGTAGGTGAATGTTGCTGCTTTGATTGTCTCTCATGGGCAGAGTTAGGTGATGCCGTAGATATGATCACAGAATAAAAGCAAGAGAAAAGATACAAGTGATGCGGTTGGAAGGATAAGCAGAAAGGAAAAGAATTGAGCAGGAAACTCCTTAAAGCGAAGCTTGAGGTACAAAGATAAACTGTAGAGAGAGGAGGTCTTGAGGCCAGTTTCCCTGAAGACAAAGAATAGAGAAGTGAAGACAGGCAGGGGGACAGGAGGGGGCTGGGAAAACCACAGGGCAAACTCGGCTGAGGAGAGAAGGGCTGAAGGTGAGAAACCGAGAAAGAAAATATGATAAGCTACACCAACAGCACAGTGTGTGTTTGCAGTGCAATGTCAGGGTTTTGTTTATTTATTTTAAAGCTTTTGCCCTTTGATGTTAGTGTATATTATATACACAAATCCTGTGCATGCCCCTAGAAGGGAGAAAATGGGCCAGAAGCAAAGTTGGTCAGTCTCTCTTACTTGATACTAGTTGTATCTAGGGTTTGTTTATTTTCTTACTTCCTTAAGAGAAATGAGAAGGGGGAAGGAAAATGAGTTGGTATGATAAAGAAATGTCTTGGAAAAATGAGAAAACAGGAGGAACAGAAAGAAGCCAGTACGTATTCCCACTGTCTACAGTTTGGGGATAGGTGGAGGACAGAGCAGGAGGACACGGGAGCAGAATGAGCTTCCTCGCCCTGAACGCCATCCTGTGACTCCTACTGTGTCTACTACCAAACAGTCTGATTGTCCCCTGCGGTAGAGAGTTCAAGGATTTTGAAGACAGTCAAGGAGAAAGACAGGACCTCATGGTGGTGGTTATACAAAATGAGCTTTAGCTGGTGGCATCTTGAAAAGATGACATTTGGGCTCAGGGCCTGTAGCTCGGTGGCTAGGGTGCCAGTACATACGTGGGAGCTGGCAAGTTCAAACCCAGCCTGGGCCTGCCAAACAACGATGACAACTACAACCAAAAAACAGTTGGGTGCTGTGGTGGGTGCCTGTGGTCCCAGCTACTTGGGAGGCTGACACAAGAGAATTGCTAGAGCCCAATAGTTAGAGGTTGTTGTGAACTGTGACACTACAGCACTCTACCCTGGGTGACATAGTGAGAGAAAGGAAAGAAAAGGAAGGAAGGAAGGAAGGAAGG
>NW_003852542.1:4847926-4851518 GCF_000181295.1 Otolemur garnettii | reverse complement strand
GATACACTTTAGTGAGAAAATAATTAGACAAGAAGGGGGGCTCAGAAGTATCAGGGAGAAAGATAAAGTTTTTCAGTGTGGTGATTAGAGAGGTACTCACTGACGATGGAGGGAGGCAGCATGTCCTGCGGGTGGCTTAGGGAATAACACACCCAGTCGAGGACACACTGAGCTCACAGTCTCATAGATGAGCTGTAGCTGCAATTTGGGGAAGCAATAAGAATTCAGTGTGCAGAGTGAGCAAGTAAGAAAATAAAGGATGTAAAGTCAGTACGGTAGTTGCAGGGGCCAGAGGGAGGCTGATCAAGGAAGGGATTTTAGATCAGAGCAGAGATGTGCATTGTTATTTGGAGTGAGAAGGAAAAACAAAAAGGATTTTGAACAGAAGGGTGTTATAATCTGATTCGTGTTTCCAAGGAGTTGTGCCTTGCCTGTAAAAAACTACAAAGACAGAACAACTCTTGTTAGAAGGTTCTTGCAAACATTGAGGTGCACAAAAACGGTGCCCTGGGCCAAAGAGGTAGCATTAGGCGGTAAGGAGATGTCAAGCTGGGGGTATGTTTGGAAAGGAGCTCCCAAGGGATTTGATACATTGGAAGTAAGATATGAAAGAAGGGGAAAAATCAGACCGAAGTTTTGATCTGAGAAAACGGAAACATCTTTTATTCTTATTTCTTAATCTCCTCTCGAACCCCCCAGCATATTTCATATCCTTGACTATTAGAAACAGTATCTGATTCTAGCTAGAGAGCTAAAAAATTCATTTGACACCACCCTGCTTATTGTCTCTCCTCTCCTCCTGCAACATTTGAGCCCTGAGACTAAGCCTGTCTAATGTGCACCATGTGGTTTATCCTCCCCATCAGAAATGCAGCCCGTTCATTTGGCCTCTACTTTTAGCCTGATCTCTACTCCTTTGGCCAAGAAACATTCTGTGCAGCTGGTATATGTCGGGATCTACTTTCAATTGGTCCTTGTCCCTTTGTGCCAAGCGTCCATGTAGGCCGTGGGTAAAAACCAGGTGCCCAGGTTTATTAGTGAGCCTAGAAATAAAAAGAAACAGTGAAGACAGCATACAAGATTTAAAGGACATTTTCCTTTTTAATCCCCCTTTTGGTATCTCTTAAGTCTCATTAGTTCCTACCACTCAAATTAGGTAGCTCTTCCCGTGACTTACAAACACTAAGGAATAGCACTAGCCTCCTTGTAATCCAGACTTTTGAAATGTTAAGTCAGCCAAAAGAAAAAAAAAAAATGTTCTCAGAACACTGTCACTTTCGTTGCTTCTGGTAATATTGTCCTCTGCCCTTCTGCAAGCACTGCATTTCTCCAAGGCTCAGGGCAGGCATGCGCTTCTTAGGGAAGGCTCCACTAAGTGCCGATAGTGATTTGTTTCCTGAGTTCTACAGGACTCTTCCCCTAGACAGCTTCCTCGGCCCTGTCTCACACTGATTAATATTAGTTAGTTTTCAGCGTGCCTTTGTGTCTGGCCTTCCCGTATTTCATATTATGTATGCTGTGTGAGAACACGGACTTTGATTTCTCCACAGTACTGTGCATAAAGCCAGTAACATGGATTGAACTGTTTCCGTCCTTTGTCCACCACTTTCCTCTAGTGGCAATTGTTTTTTCTTTGTTTTTTGGTTCAAGGTTATGAAGCAGAAAAAGTTGATCTGTGCTTTTCTTTTCTGAAAATGATCAGTGCCTTCCCTGTGGCTTCCAGTCCCTTGCCCAGATAAGGAACCCCTCGTTATAGTTGCTCCACCCAATAAGTCTCACTCATACGATCTGATCAACCAATCAGGGAATGAGCAAATATTAAAAATGGAAGTCACATAAAATAATTGATCTCTCATCCTATCAAGATAGAAAACTTCAACTGCACTGTCCAATTCAGTAGCCACTAAGCACATGTTGCTATTGAAATACGACTAATAAAACATTTCAGGTATAACTGAGATTCAAGGAATTTCCCATACTAAGTTTGAAATTGTAATATATCTCAACTTTATATTGAGTACATACTTATAATGTTTTTATATATAGTATGTTGGATTAAGTCAGATACAGAGGGGACCAAAAATACATATACACATTTTAAGAAAGGAAAAAATGTGTATTAAAATTGTAATACTCAAGTCACGATTGATTTCTGCAGGTACAAGAAATATAAGACACAATGTACAAGATAACAAACATTATCAGTATATATTGAGTATTATAACTTTGACACAGTTTTCTCCTTTCTTAAAATGTGTGTGTGTGTGAATATATACATACACACACACACACACATTTTACATATTTGGCACTCTTTGTATATTACTTAATTAATTTTAACTTATTTTTTTCTTTTATAATGGCAAAGAAAACATTTTTAATGATAAACAAAATTTATAATTACCTTTGTGGCTTACATTTCTGGCTCACATTTTGGGGCTTAGGGACAATTTTTTCTATAACACGCATTGTACACTGAATACTTCTGGTGACAAAGAACCCACTGCTGACTTGGGCAACAATGCATCCCCCCTCTCGTGTGGTTAGATAGCTTTGAAACTTCTAAAACTTAATTGCCTCTTTCTGATTGTGAATCAAATCTGCTCTCTTAGAATACAACTTCATACATTGTAATGATACTTTCTTCACAAAGAATTTGATAACGTTTTCAAATATGTCATTTATTCAACTTATATAACATATTAATTTAGTCTGCATCAGTGCAGTAAAACTGTATTAGATTTATATTTTAGCAAGTGCTTTCATGAAATAAAATGACTTTTGTTGAATTTTCTGGAAGTCTTTTAAGCTAGTAGGTATGTTTCTCTGGGACAGATTAACCTTGGAGTCTCTGCCAGATTATAGCATGTGAGTGGGAAGAGTCCCTACATTGTACTCCAGAGTCTTTGTTCTGCTTTTTCCAGCTTCTTTTATTCCTCTCACATCCCCCTGTTTATCCTAATGAAATCCTTGTGATGCCTTTTTTATATTAGGCAAAGGTAAAAACCAGCCTTTGTAAACGTTTCGTCTGCATAATAAATTCACTTGATTATGGGGGATGTAACAAAGGTACTATAGAGTAACAAGAGGGAAGATCTAATCAATAATAACTTGAAAATAATCAACAACTCAAATTCAACCAACAGGGTTGGTGTCTTCCAATCTGTACACTGCATTAACCCCCTTGAAGATTACCACTGAAGGAACCTGCAGTGAATATCTTTATTGTTATTGTCTTCTAGTTTTAAAGTGTTCTGGTCCTATCAAAAACTCCCAGGACCTGCCCAACCTTCATGGGTGCTTTGCTGAATATACAGGATGGCCATAAAGTTCATGTGCAATTTTAAAATAGTGTGCAATTTTAAATTGCCCATGAGCTTTATGGCCATCCTGTATAATTGCTTGCTAAATTTTTGGTCTGCCAGTCACAGGTAAATTTTTGGTTTACCATGGCATGGTAAACCTGAAAGACACAAACTGGACAAATTTTGTGTTGTGCTATAGGAAGATGAGACAGAATAATTCTCTGTAATTAAGGGGACTGTTGTGATTTGGCCTAATCATTCTTTTTATGTTCAGAACAATACTAGGA
>NW_003852542.1:4837434-4847776 GCF_000181295.1 Otolemur garnettii | reverse complement strand
GTAAATCAATTACATAGTATGAGTGGTGATATAAGATTCTAAGTATAGCAGAAATGGCAATTAAACCAATTGACCAGTCTAGACATTTGAAAATGTTTTTGAACTAATATTATGCCTTTCTATATATAATTTATTTTGTCCCTTCATATTATAATCAGAGATTATTTATGTATTATCATTAACATAATTATATGGCATTATAATGATTTGTAGATCCAACCACAGATCAACTGACAGTAAGAAAAGGGTAACAGGGTTAATATGTGATGGAACTGGGCTGTGTTAGGTTGTCTCTTTGATCACACTCACTCTTAAGTAATGCCTCGTGGGACTGCTGCTTATATTTTATTACTTTTCAATGAAAATGTGAATAGGTTATAAGTAGCATAAGGATGAAAATGGAAGGAGACTTTGGTGAATACAACTAAGATTTTGTTTATAGGTTCTCTGCCAAATTCAAAAACATGGATTGAGAGGTAAGGGTGGGACTGAGAATGAGTGAATAATGAGGTGGCATGTAAAGAGAGGCGATGTGAGATACGAGGGCACGTTTTTTCTGAGAGAGTATTAAGACAATGAAAACCATAAGCATAATTGAACAGACATCAGTGTGGCCTAGGGTTAACCCTTCTTAGAAACAAGTCAATTTAGATAGGGACATTTAAATCAAACACAGGGTAGAAGAACTATTGTTTTTAGAGGAAGGATATTGCAAGGGATGTTGAGAACTGAGATCTGTTTCACACCATGGCTAAGAGAAAAGAAGCAAAACACCTCCCTCTGTTGGTTTCACTGACATAACACGATGTCATGTTTGAAAATGTAGGGATCAGTTTCAGATCCCTTCAACTGGTTTAACACTTCAGATACAAACCCTAAATTTATTTCATATTTAGCTTAAACTGATAGAAAACTGACACAGAGGCATTATTTTTAAACAGATATTCTATAATCAATGACCATGTCAAGTCAAGGGTTGCTCATCTGACAAGTGTGTCCTATAGCAAGTAGCCCAGTGTGCCTGGAAGGTGATTGAATCCCTCATGCAAAAAGATGGGAGACATTGCACATAGCCCAGGGATATGTACTGTAGCTTTTGTTAAGCATCATCAAGGAAAATACTAGCTGCATAAATATCACCAGAAATCCTTGTGATTCAGATGAAGAGAAATTGGAAGAAAAGGAACATTTACTGTTTCCTATGCAAAGCTAAAGCTATTTAAAGAAGCCAGTGCTGTTGTAAAAAACTATAACTGGAAATCGGCAAATAGTGTCATTGCTTCCAATTAGCTAGGATTTAGAGCAAATCAACGTGGCAATGCTGATCTGTATGCAGGTATGCATGTCGCCATCTGACACTAATCACATCCAACAGGAGCAAAAACCGGCTCTGGGAGGAAAAGAAGATGAGGCAGATTCCCAAAGGGAACTGCATTAGGATGGGATCCACAGTTATCTCAGAAACATAGGGTCGGGGGGAATTCCTCTAGATGTCTTTCTGTCACTACTTGGTTGTGATATGCCGAATGAGCCAGCCCTGCTACGTGTTGATCATAACAGCCATGCATATTTAGCAAAGAAATTTTGCTATCAACTAGTGAGCAAGACCCTGTCTCTACTTTATGTTCCTCCAAAAGCCCATACTGTGTTTTCTTCATTATCCAGAACTGCAAAGAGAAAAGTCTTCCCATAAGGTTCATGCCAGCTCTCCATAGAAGATGAGTCTGAGGGAAGAAAGTGAATCTCGTTTCTCACTTTGGGGAAGAGGAAACAGACTGCGAAGGTATTGGATTGTTGATCAAATAGTTTTGTGCCCTGGATTAGCTTGGTCATAAGTTGGTATGACTACCTTACCCTGTCCACACTGGAAAGTAGTCTGCATTTCTATCCAATTTGTTGAAGGTGGGAGCAAGTGTGGCTTGTTCAAGGAACCCCAAGCAGCCAGCAAGGCAGTCATATGAACAAGACTGTAAGGGGAAGAATTCAGACATTCAGGCTGGGGTCAGGTTCTCCAGAAAAGTGATTTTCAACTCTGGAGAGCCATAGAAAAAGGCAATGTTCAGGGCTTCCCCCAGAAGAATCTGATTATATTGGTCTAGAGGAAGTCTTGGGCACACATATATATTTTCAAAGCAATGCTGTCCAGGTGATCTTTCCCTCTTAATGCAAATCTAGGAATGCAAATAATAGCCATGCATATTTAACAAATAAACTAAGCTATCAAACAGTGACCACAACCCTGTTTCTAGTTCCTGTTCCTCTAAAATCCCATACTGTGTTTTCTTTATTACCCATAACTTCTTTCCTCCCCTTCCTCCTCCTTTTTCCTCCTTCTCCCTCCTCCCCCCTTTTTCTTCTCCTCTTAAATGTGGCTGTTTTATGAGGGAGTGAAAAAATCTGATTCTTAAGGAAAGAATGCTTAAGGAAGATTTAGGAGTGGCTGGAAAAAGTGCAATCATTAATGAGATTTATTTTCATCATGTTTATCAAATTGATCATATATGATCAATTTATATAGAGCATAATTTGCCTAAATACTATCAAATTGGAAATGATCAAATTATCCTTTTCTTTTAATTGATGTAACTGTTGATGCTATAAGTATTATTTGAACTTCTTAAAGAATAAGTTAAGAATTATAATTCAGGCATTAATTTGCTTTTCCATAATTATGCATTCATTCATACTGGCATAATCCAAAAGCATTAATGCACATGTGCCCCACACACCAGATATCAACAACCTGGGAGATGTATCGGTAAATAAGACACAGTTTTGCTCTCATATTTTTCATAATATTGTAAGATATGTGTTGTTATTGAGGCATGTGAAAAGAAATGGCAAGAATGGCACATAAGGAGAAAAAAATCATTCTCTTAAAAAATAATTACATTTTAACCTTGTTTAATGCACAAAGATAATGTGTATGTACACACACAAATACACAAACCCCACTTTGCGTCCAAAGGCCAGCAGCTGCTATAGAAACAAGAGGAACCTATGCCTCAGGTCAAAGGCCATCAAGCAGGAAAATTTTCTCTCTTCTTCTGGCAAGGTCAACACTTTATTCAATTCAGTCCTTCAACTGATTGGTCAAGGCTGCATCATAGAAGACCATTTACTTTACTTACATCATTAATTTGAATGTTCACCTTATCCAAGAACACCTTCCCAGAAACAACCAGTATAATTTTTGACCAAATATCTGAGTACCATATGGTCCATTTTATTCTTAATAAAATGCTATAAATTAGTTAAGACCATTGCCAATTAAAAGTTAGAAACCTGAGACTTAAATAAATAACCACCCAGGAAATGAATAAGACCTAATTTTGAGTACAGTTTTCTTTGTTTTCCATAAGGCAAGAATTGTTTGTACTTCAAGAAAATTTTGTGTGGCTGGGTCATTGGTAGCCAGACTCAACACGGGAATGGCATTTGGTGGTGTAATGTAAAAGATCCAGACCACAAAACCCTATCCAGGAGTCCTCAAACTATGGCCCACGGGCCACATGCAGCCCGCCTAGGACATTTATTCGGCCTGCCGGGTGTTTTTGCCGATGCAGCCCGTCCTGCTTAGCAGTCGACTCATTGCGGGGCCCGCAGTCCGGCCCTCCAATGGTCTGAGAGACAGTGGCCCCCTGTTTAAAAAGGTTGAGGACCCCCGGTATATTCTGAGATCATCAGGAATTCCTACCATCCATTCATTCGATATGTTTTGAGCACATATACTGTGCTCTTCCCTCCTTCTTCTCCTTCCATGTTCAAACACACAAATATATACATCGCATGTGTACAATGTATGTATGTCTTCCCCAAATCATCATGCTAAATGTTTCCTGATATCCCAAAATGTCCCTAGGGAGCAAAATAGCCACTGTTGATAACCACTGGCCTATGATGGATGTCTGAACACTCAGCGGGTTATGTTACAGGAGAACAGAGAACCAGGAGAACCCCCTCCTTTATAGCAGGCGTCAGCAAGCCTGCTGTTTTCTGTGGAGAGACATCCCCTCACTCCTCAAGGTTACTCACGACAAACACAGTGATAGTCTGAAAGAGCAGGATGAGATTTACGCTACGATCATACACAGCAGGACAGGTTAGAGTAAATATCAACCACTGACAAGTGCCCCTCACCGGCCACACAGTTGGCTCTAAATGCTTATTTATCAATAAACACCTAAAAACAAGCCCCCAATACAGTCCCTTCATATTTGCCCTAAAGTTTCTAAATTTAATGTCCAAAGGCCTCTGTTCTCAATTTTTAGATCCCTTTCTCCAGTGAAAGAGCCTCATTTAGAGTTAGTCTGGATAACTTTATCACCTGAGCATCCTGCAGTTCCTTCCAGTACAGGGAACTGAGCCTGCTCCGCCCTCCTAACTGCTTAGATTGAATAATTGGTAACTCAGAGTACAACTATCAAGTGTTTATCTTAACCATTGATTATTTTCTGAAGTGAGTTGCACACTCACCATCATCTGTGATGGTTGGCATACGAAGTAAGTGTTTCCAGGTGGCGTCTGTGGCTCAGTGGATAGGGCACCAGCCCCATATACCCAGGGTGGTGGGTTTGAACCTGGCCCCGGCCAAACTGCAACAAAAAATAGCTGGACGTTGTGGCCGGTGCCTGAAGTCCCAGCTACCTGGGATCCTGAAGCAAGAGAATCATCTAAGCCTGAGAGCTGGAGGTTGTTGTGAGCTGTGACACCATGGCACTCTACCAAGGGTGACAAAGTGAGACTCTGTCTCAAAAAAATAAAAGAGAGAAGAGAGTATTTCCTTAAAAGATACAGTTAATAACAGTTAATAACAGTCTCTTTTAATGGCAAAGCCACATGATCAAGACTTAAAAATGCAACAAATCCAATTTATGTGAGTTTTCACTTCCTGGGTTTCTTGAACAGAAAGCGCTAGGTCCCCTCATTGGGAGCACAGAAGCTACAAAACCCACATTGCTATTGTTGGCCTGGACAAAGGCAGAGACCTAACTGGAGTCAGCGGAAAGAAAGGAAGCAGAGGCAAGGAAAACCTATCAGTTTTCTATTTATCAGAAAGCTACTCAGGCTTATGAACGTTTCTCTCAGTGAATGATTATCTCAAATGCTTCTTTCTTCTTATGAATTCAGAAATTTAGACATTTGCAACATGGGAGTTCTCCAGACATTAACAGCTATTTTTTTTTTAAAACATCTTTCCTAAACCTTTAATACCTTGAAACTTTTATCTTTCTTTTGGTCTTTATTTTCTTTGTGGAAGGTACTCAAATGAACAGGAGCTTGGGACAGAATATCGTTTCTCCTCTGAGCAGAATTCTCAACATTGTATTTGAAACTTCTCTACCCTGGTTTCCATATCTTGTGCAGCCCAGCATAACTGTCAGAAGTTTAAAGGTATGTTGTCACCTTTATTTATATATAAGCTTTAAACAATTTGAGTAGATTGTGGATCAGATAACTCTTTGTGAATATCCTGTGAGTTCATTCTCTTAATTACTATTACACTGAATCTAAATAAATGTACCTTGCCCAAAAAGCTCTTAATTTTGTTTCCAATTATTTCATTCGACCTATTTGAAAGTTTCATATTTATTTTTGATATATTACTATAACTTTATATCTTGTGAATGATGATTTTGTCCTTATTAAGAAATCAGTCACCCCCTACTCCTGGGTTTGAACTTACTGTCAAGTGCACTCCCCCCCCTTTTTTACTTCTTTTTATATTACAGATGTTTAATAATATTAAATATAAACATAAGGAGGCATTCAGAAGTAAAAATTGAAACTGATATTATCATGGACCAGTTATTACATACCCCTCTCTGAAAGTAGCTTATCAAGAACATATTTAATGTATGTAAGGATATTTTAAGAACTATCAAGTATTTTTACGTGAACAGATAACAGAGGTTTTGTGCTGAAATTTGGAAGATTTGTTTCTACTCTTTAAACACTAGAGGTGAAAAGAAATAAATATTAATTCAGATTTCTTTATTACATTTATTACATCTCCATCATCATCTAAGCTACTCTGGCCTCTACTCAAAACAGCAGACAGAAATATGTGGGGCACTGTATTTCAAGTCAGAAATAGAAGAGAAAGTTGAGCCTCGTCATGTGAGTCTAGGTCTTGTCTATCTATACTATAGATCTTTCATTTCCCACTGGTCTTTTTTCAACAACCTGACCATAATCCCTGCCCTTTCCCTGGAAACTAGACTTCAGAAAGACGGACATTTTCATTCAGCAATCCAGCTTGTGATTGTAGACTCTGTACAAATAGAAAGTATTTCTTCTAGTTCTCTCTCTCGACTTTGATGTATTTTGTGAACATTCTCCCCAGGAGAAGCCATATAATTTGCAGGGCCCATATAATTTGAAAAATGAACTTGCAGGGTTTCTTATTCAAAATGATTAAGATTGTCAAGAAGGAGAAGGCAGGAAATCCCTCCATGCACGGGGGCCCTTCTGAGGTTGAGGCCCTCTGTTGACTTCACAGATCACTCCCTCACCCCCCACCCCTCCCAGGACTCAGAGCTATTGCTCTGCTGGGTTTTCTTTGGAACTTTGTCCATCTCTACCCCTGTCTACTTTCTCTTTCCCTCCCCTCACCTCTTTTCTCCTTCCTCTCTCCTCTCCTCTCTTCTTTCTTTTTTGTGTTTTTTAAAAATTTCTTTCTCCTTTCCTTCTCCTTATGCAAACTCAGTGATTATGATGATACAAACATTTTATGAAGTTAAAAATGTTCTGTAATACAAAACTAAATAATTAATAATGGCTAATATTACAATATTCTTCTTCTTTGGCCTTACTACCCTCTGGATTTCTTGCTCTTCCGTGATTTTCTTTTCTCCTGCCTCCTACTGGATTTTCTCAGGGACTCTCCATTTCAATATTTGCGTTCATTTTTAACTTTCTCTATAACCAGCTTTTTTTTTTTTTTGGCTGGGGCTGGGTTTGAACCTTCCACCTCCAGCATATGGGGCCAGTGCCCTACTCCTTTGAGCCACGGGAGCTGCCCTCTATAACCAGCTTTTAACACCTTTGTCCCAGGTTACATATGCTATGTAAATAAGAATGGAAAT
Organism: Otolemur garnettii; assembly: GCF_000181295.1. Classification (NCBI taxonomy): domain Eukaryota; kingdom Metazoa; phylum Chordata; class Mammalia; order Primates; family Galagidae; genus Otolemur; species Otolemur garnettii. The sequence continues at coordinate 4,840,688 of NW_003852542.1, read as the reverse complement.
AACAGAAGAATGACAGACTTGAAAATGTTGTCTCTTTTACTTTCTTTGGAAATTTAGATGACCAGTAGTGCCTGGGTATAAATAGACTAAATATACCATTTAGTACATCAATTGATGCTGATTATTTTGCTTCTAGAGATGCGGTAACCACAATGTCACTTCTTTCCTGGTAATAGCCTACTTTGCACATAAAGCCCAAGCCTTCTTTAAAATGGACTTTAAATTTAATTTTACTAAAATATAATTATCTGGCTCAGCTCCAAACCAAATGCATTTGAAAAATACATGAGGTTCTTGGAAACCAAGAAAAAAAGTGTCTGTGTTTGGTGTTTAAGTGTATTTGTGTACACATGCAAGGCTATATATTTTAAGAACTGTACCTACAGAAAGAAATCCAGATAAAAACAAATATAAAAGCAAATAGGCCAAAGCCATTTGCCATGATAGTAGTGCACTCATAACGCTCTACTGCCTAAGTGGCATGCACCTTGTCAGGTTCCAAGTTACAGGTGCATTTTAATGGTATTCCTTTAGAGCCACAGTTTACTAGCACAATGGGAATAGACATCTTTATAAACTAGCCCTTCAAAGGATACAAAAAGTCCAAAACTCAAGTATGAGATTTTAATTTCAAAGATTTTAATAAAATTTTGATTTAAGCACTCCAATGAGTGCATAACCATTGATACTCAAGGGAGTCCGGCCAGAAAGAAGCGTGATGTTTAAATTCCAGTGAGACACCAAGATTATTCCAAACATGGGTGAGGCCTTCTCAATCACTCAGTCAAGAACAAGCACCAAGGCGACCTCCTGAAAGAAAACCCCTGATGGCTTTATAGCCCTGTCATTTAATTTAACCTTTTTATTGACAGAGCATACATGTAGAGAAATATACAATTTGCAAAGGCATAACTCTATAAATCTTTACAAACACACCTACAAAGCCATCATTCAACTTCAGTTGCAGAAACAATTTGACACCTTAGAAAGTTTCCTTGAACGTTTTTCAGTTAAGAACCCTCATCCAGTATTAACCATTCTTCTCATTTTTATCACAAATTATTTTTTGTTCTTACTTAAATATTATGGAATGATAGAGAATGTATGCTTTGTGTCTGGCCTTTGTGCCCATGATTTGACTGTGTGGTCATCCATGCTATTGTTCTTAGGGCTATTTTATTTTGACTATTGTGTAAAGTCCCTTTATATTAATACAATGGAATTATTTATCTGCTGTACTACTGAAGGACGCTGGGATATTGTAAATAACATTGTTATCACCATTGTTATACATATCTTTTATCTAGTTTTTCAAATGTAACATTTATTATTTGTACATCTATTCATAATTAATTTATTTCTCTTCTGTCTATCTGGAGTAAAAGAAATGCTGAGCCACAGGTTATTCTTACATTTTTAGCATTAGCAGATATATACCAGGAATTTTTCTAAGTGTTTATACAAATGGATACATTCACCATGAATGTGTGAGTGTTTTAGATGCTATAAATACTAAGCTTTCATTCCATGTCATCCATGGCCTTGGTCTTTTGTTTTCAGTCGTTTTTTTTTTTGGAGACAGAGTCTCACTATGTCACCCTTGGTAGAGTGCTGTGGCATCACAGCTCACAGCAACCTCAAACTCCTTGGCTTAAGTGATTATCTTGCCTCAGCCTCCCAAGTAGCAGGTTTCAGTCATTCTGAGAGGCACTCCTCTGTAATTTTAATTTGCTTTTCATGATGATTAACAGTGGGGAATCCCTTCCTTATTGTCATTGGTCATTTAAATAACCTCTTTGCAAAGTTCCTATTCAAGTTTTTTATCCATTTTTCAAAATTTAAGGTGTATATGTGGGGGGGGGCTAACTTTTTATTATGGATTTATTATTATGGCTACTTTATATTTGTTAGAAATTAGTCCTTTGGCTAATTATGAATATTTTCTCTCACTCTGTAGATTAACTTTTCATTCACAATAATGCCTTTTAATTAATAGAAACTTTTGATTTTAGTTAATTATGTTTATCAATCTTTTATGTGCCTTCTTTAAGAAAATGTCTATCCCAAATTCACTAAGATACATTCCTATGCTTCCTTTAGAAATTATTTTGCCTTTTACATATAAGTCTATGATTTATCTTGAGCTAATTTTTCATATGGTAATAGGAGGAGTCATGTTTTTAGGTTTTTTATTTTTTATGGTGTTATTTCATATACAGATACTCAATAGTTCCAATCCTACTTGTTCAAAGTACAAGGCTATCTCTATCCTGGGTAGACATGAAATTTGTGTGCAGTTTAAAATAGTTTAACGTGGTAAAACTGCACACAAACTTTAGGTCAACCCCTATAGTAAGGCTGGGCGTGCCTACAATGTACAACTCCAAAAGGAGACAGTTTTTCCTCTGGTTAACAGTTGATAGGGCATGAATCCTAAGAAAGTGTTTATGTTTCATATTTTAACAATTTCTTATATTGTCTCAACCAAAAATATCTTTTTCATTATCTTATCAGTATGTTTCTAATGGAAAGAATGTATTTTAAATTAAATACCAAAGTAATTTTAAAATGCAATCCAATAAAATAGATAACTGGAAAGATCAAAGCTAGTTCCTATCGTCTGTTACACAGATGTTTTTGTTCTCATCAGAAATTTTATTTCTAGAGTAAAACTACTGTACAACTATCTTAAACATAGCATCTCTTCCATTTCTCTCTTTCTAGAGAAATGTTGAAATGTGATTTAAGGAAGTAACTGAGTCTCTATTGATAAGCTGGCACCTCAGCTAATAATACTTCTAATCTGATGGCAATAAAGAAAATTACTGCAAGGTTTCAGTTTCTGTGATTTCTATGCTTTAGAACCCCACCCCCCATTCCTGAGATGGTTCTGTATGTTGATATCTACCAAAGGCAGAAGGCTTAAAAAAAATACAACAAGGCATTACATGTGAGAAAGGAACCATGCAGATCTGAAACTCATAAACAGCATCAAAAACAGAGACAGAGAAAATATCTAAAGTGGAAAAGAATAGCTTGGTGACCATACATCATGATTATGGTGTCAGCCACATACACCGGGGCTGGCAGGTTCGAACCAGGTCTGGGCCTGCTAAACAACAATGACAACTACAAGAAAAAAACAGCTGGGTGTTGTGGTGGGCACCTTTAGTCCCAGCTACTTGGGAGGCTGAGGCAAGAGAATCGCTTAAGCCCAAGAGTTTGAGGTTGCTGTGAGCTGTGATGCCACAGCA
>NW_003852542.1:4833545-4836118 GCF_000181295.1 Otolemur garnettii | reverse complement strand
TGATGGTGAGCATTTCACAATGTTTAATTACTTTAAAACATAAAGTTGTACCTCTGATATATATAATTTTTATGTCAATGCTATCTTAAGGTAGCTGTTAACAAAAAGAGATACCGTTTTATAAAATAAAGACACTTAATTGGAGGGAACAGAGCTAATCCCTCCACCCGTTTCCTAATAAAGAATCATCACCTCTGGTTGTTTAATGAAAATAAGGAACCATTATCTTATCAGTACATATTTTGTTTCTATTGTGGAGACTATTTTTCTGACTCTGAACAGTGAGATTACTTCAAACATACACATGCAAACACACCCACAAAATAGGACATTTACATTTCTCTAGCTGGATATGTTCTCATCATGTCCAGTTTCCAGTAAGATAATCAGATGCAAAACAGAAAAATATGGGTTTCAAGAGCTTCATTGTCTGCTGAGCTTGGTGAAGGCCAAAGCGTGATAACCTTGCGGAGGAATGCCCTCTAGAGAGAGCATATCCTCACATCAGGAGCAGCAAATCACATCAGCTTCCCTCCTGAGCCTTTGGGATTGTTTTCTCATGCTAGAAAGGTGTAATCTGCAGAGGATATCCTCAGGAAGTGAAAACCAGCTTTGGCTTACTTCATTTGCAGCAGCTTTCCAAGTAAGATGGTATTGCCACTGATGAGTTTCTTTTAAATGACTTTTTTTTTTCAGCAGTATTTTATAAATGGTTGTTGCATTAAAGAGTAAATGAAATTTCCCTGAAGTACACACTCCACCATGCCTTTAGTGTCTTTACTGACACATCTGTGAAGACGGATGGACCCTAAAGAGCTAGCTGCAAACTAAGTGAGTCACATTTGTCTCCCAGGAATGTTTTATATGCTGCAAAATGTGACAAAGGCCATTACAGAGATTATATTTCCCAGCAATGAATCTGCTGTCCATCCTCTGCTATTCCAAACATTCAGAAAATTGCTATGGAATTACCGATGGCCCAGAAAGCAAGCAGCCATTGACTCGTTGCCCTGATACTTCCCCTGAAGATAGGGCAATGATGGTGCATTTCTTAAATTCAGAATAGGTGTTGAAAAAATATGTAAAAAAAAAAAAAAAAAGAAAAAATATGTAAAAAACAACTTTCTAAATCCTACTCAGGTAAAATTTTATATAAAATGCTTTCAGATTTTATGTTAATTATCAAGTATATGTTACTGTCAGATGAAAATTTTCAATTTTGCAAAATATATGTTTTTAGTTTTCTTCTAAAATAGGTCATCTTGGCAATGTATCTGTTTATGGTTGTTAACGTATTTAAGTCAACTAAAATCTGTCTATTATTTATTGAGAATTTTTAGGCTGAAAACACAGTCTCTGGTCTTGAGGAGATTATGAAAATAAAATGAGATGATTCATATGCAGCAAAAATGTATAATCAAGAAGTAGCTTACATGATGGACTTCTGAACATACTTAACAGTAGATACACTTATGAGATGCAGTAATTTTCAGTGTTTCCAGGAAGCAAGTTCAATTTATGGTGGTCATTAAAGGATGAACTGGTAGTTTGACATGTATGAAACTGGGGTGTGCTTTTAAGACAATTATTGATGCAGTAAAAGTTCACCTGCTGTTTATCAAAGCAACATCAAACCCAGGCAGAAAGGATGCTATTTGGCCCAACATGCCATCACCTCTGACTGGTACTAGCTTATTGCTACTAGCTTACATTCTGTGCCTATATTCCCAAACTCCTCATTTTTCAAGACGCTCTCTAAAGCTATGGCTTTTAGCTATGGTTTTTACCATTTCCACAACATTATCCTTTGTTATCCTTTGTTTCTCCTGGAAACACTCACTGTGGAGTTTCATATTGTATGTAAATCATGGGAAGAATCTCCTGATTTCTGTTCATTGACCTTTGGAACTAACTTTATGTGCTCTTGGAATAGACCATATTATATTTACTTATGACGCATAGTAAACAGAATATCAATCAGAATGCAAATGTAACAAAGTAACTTTACAAAAACAACACAACAAAAGAACAACAAAATGAATGTGTTTTATCTCCATGCTAATTCTTCTGAAACAATTTATTTGGGCATATCAGAATTACTACACAGCTATTAACCATTCTCCACCTTCCTTGACTCCATCACATTTGTCTTTTGAATCAATAACTGAATCCTCTCGGCTTCATCTTGCCCTTTGCCACTTAGGCCAAAAGAAGCTACAATGCTTAGTGGAAAGCCTGATGCGGTCTCACGAGTGAGTCATATGGAAACGACAAAGGGTAGTGAATGAATCTACTTTCTTCACCTTAGCAGGCCAAGCTATTTCTCGGAATATTATTATATTTGAAGGACATAAGGCAGATATGACAGGAAAGAGAAAACAAGAAGCTACTAAGATTGAACATCATATAGAATCGATCTCGCATTCCTATGAAAACTTTAGCTCCCATGTGTTTTTTAATTAGTGAAAAATTCTGACCTCACTGTTTTGTTTGGACTCCAAGTCATTTATTGCCATGCTGCATAGCAGTTAGTTATTCAGAAATAATTAATACCATTTGTTGTAATGAGTTTC
>NW_003852542.1:4828542-4832772 GCF_000181295.1 Otolemur garnettii | reverse complement strand
ATGGGTACACAGGGAAGGGAATGCATGGATTTCAAGGCACGGCCTTGGAGGCCTTTGCATCTAAGTGCATTCAGTTCTAGGAACTGATGATTGGACACTTGTGTTCCTCTCCCTCCACATTTAGAGCATTATGGACAATGGGTCCCGGCTCCACTTCAGAACCACAAAAGCAGAGTCTCAAGAGATTGAGTGTGCTTGATCGATCAGAATTGAGAACAACTTGCCCAACCCTGAGGATAAAAGTGAAGGTTAAGGTTTTCCTCCAATCACCCCCGTTCCTGGAAAGCAGAGCTCTCCTGGATCTGTTGAATAAACCCAGAGTAGGTGAATGAAGTGCCTGAGCACCTGCCAGGCTTGACTTCTTGAGTTTACAGTTGTGTGTTTCAGGCTTCAGTTTAAAAACACTTTGTGGCTTCCATCTCCTTATATCACTCTGAGGGATTTTCTAATCTCTGTCTAACCTGGCCCAGCCTTAGGCTCCTGCAAGCACTTTGCTACTGGGATACTCTCTGTTTGTATAGCCTTATTTACCACTAATACTCAACATGGCTGCAGTCTATTGACCACAAAATAGTCACCCAGGGTCACACTCCTCACGGTTCACGCCCATAGCTCTTGCTCATGTTGGTCTTCCTTTGGCCTCTGGTGGGTTGTGAGGTGAGCTGAGTCTCTCTGGTTGTGTCTCCATGGAACTAGTCTGTGGAAGCCAAACGAGTTGGGTCACTGCCTTTATCCATCTGCTCATCCTCGTCTGCCATGCTGAGACCACCACTTACCATGTGCTTTAAGGAAAAGCTCTCTGTCCAGGATAACACTCATGTTACTCATTGCTCTCCCAAATATACCAGTAAAGAAACAACACAGATAATTATTACTTTTACTTCCTTGGCTACTATTATTTAAATGAGTAGTACCATGTTAGGAACTTATTTTATGGGGGACAGTACAACATACAGTACACATCCCTATTGCCTAATCTCAAGCAGTGTACAATTCAGAGATACTGTTACAGAGTGTTCCTTTTTCTGTAGTCATCAATTGTGAGAACCAGGGTCAAGGATGGACATGTACATGAAAGCAGTACAGCTGAAACTTTTTTTATACTAAATTAGCAGGGCAGATAATATATTGAAGATAAAATATAGGAGTCCAGACATACTTCCATATTTGCTTTGGATTGTAAGATAAAACATTACAATGTAATAGTGATGATGATATCAATTGTGATGATAATATTAACTACTATAAGTTTTGGCTATTTTAGTAGGTTCTTTTAGCTCAAACTCAGTATAATTATTCATAACATAATACAAGTTGATGTTGAGGAGAAAACTTCACTAATAGGAGGTAACTGACTTAATTAGTATCACTCAGCTACTCAATCATGACTCCATAATTTGATTCAAAGATAGTATGACTTACGGGTCCAATTAATGGTCCACTTTTCTATGGCTAGAAATACTATTGATATGTTAGTCACAAAATTTCTGTGGTTCCTACTCATAAATAATTTAAAATTTAGTGCTATTTGATAACCGATTATAACATCTAGTTAAGTTTCTGAAAATATTTCAAAAGACCATTCAACTTAAATAGAGAGAGAGAGAAAGAGACTAGTATCAAACATTGAGAATAATGGCTCTGTGGAGATCCTTTGTAATATCTTTGCAATTGTGAAATTTCTGGATTTGTCTTTCTTGTATTGTTTTAAACCTATATTTTGGTCTAATTTAGACAAACTTATCCTGGCTTCCTAAAAATAATAACAGACAAAATTATGGAGTTAAATAAGAGGGTCACAAATAAAACTCATGACTTTAAAGAGAGGAAACACTAATTATATTCTAATTACCTCTTAAAGAAAAGAATGCCACTACAGTTTCTGGATTAATAAAAATAAAGTGAATAGAAAAGAGAATTTCACATTTGTTTTCCTTTGGTTAAAGTCAGGTACTATAAATTATAGAAATATGAATGAAAATTCTGGCTGGGTCCCATGGCTCACGCCTATAATCCCAGCGCTTGGGAGGCCGAGGCAGGTGGATTGCCTGAGCTCACAGGTTCGAGGCCAGCCTGAGTAAGAGCAAAACCTCATCTCTAAAAATAGCTGGGCATTGTGGTGATAGGCACCTGTAGTCTCAGCTACTTGGGAGGCTGAAGCAAGAGAATCACTTAAGCCCAGGAGTTTAAGGTTGCTGTGAGCTATGATGCTTTGGCACTCTGCTGAGGGCAACAAATGAGACTGTCTCAAAAAAGAAAAAAGTATGAAATTTCTTGTTAGCCCACATTGTCATCCATCACTATTAATGCATTATGACAAATGAATTGGCTAAAATTGTACTTAGTATGTTTAAATCATCTCATTCTTTTTTAGAATTAAGAAATTTTTCGCTGAAGTGGCTCCTGCTACCTACTTTAGCAGGAATTCTCTTCTCTAGATTATTAGCAGATTCAGCAGCTTATGCAACTCCAGTAAGGATGCAAACACTTGACTGGTCTCCACTCCTTGAAGCTGGAATTTTTTAGTGATTGAAAACATGAATTTTCTCACTGAGTAGACAGGAATATAAATCCACATTTCTTAACAATGTGATCTGAGGGAAATAATACAAAAACACTAAACACTAAATCTCAACATGATCATATATCATAAATCTGTATAACATCACTTTAAGTGCTTTTTATGAAAATTGAATAAGTGTATGCACACTTGCCACAAGCTAACCATTCCACAAACGGTGTTTTACTAAAGATGTCATCATCATCAACTTAAAAGGAGGCACTCAGCTTCTGTGTTATGCACCTACCCTATCCTGGCCCAGCTTTCACAGATACAGCTGTGAAAAAACAAATTTCTACTCATGTCAAACTTCTATTTTTACAGTACAAGACACACAAATAAAAATTAATAAAAAATATGTAGTTAGTTGCTTGATATTGAGTACTATGATGAAAATCAAGCAGGAGTGGTCAACCGAGTTTGAGGGAAGAAAGGGAGTAGCCTACAATGTGAAATAAGGTGGGTGGGCGAGAAATTGCTGAGGAAGTGACATTTAAACATATGTATCTCTCCAAATTTGTATTTGTGTTAAAATATAGAAAACATCTTATATGAGGAATTGTCTACTTTGTTCTATTTTATATTGTGGTATTGAAAGAAATATATGTCCAATGTAAATTACTTGCATTTGCATTTCTGTACCATATTAACCATATTACTTTGTACACACACATATTTAAACTCAGATGCATAGATGTGTGTAAAATATATGAGTATTTTTATATGCATAGTATATATTTATGTACTTACTTTTATGCATGCTGTCACATATTTATACATATTTGCATCCCCTTATTTTTATATGTGTATAGTATTTTTAAGGATTTTTAAAACATTATTGAATGGTGCATAGGAGTCGGTAGGCTAGCACATATATGAGACATGTTACAGAGCTAGAATTTGCTAGATACCGTACTTGAAAATAGTTGCAGGTTGCAGTAAAGGGCAACATCTAGAAGAATTCACAGGTTCCAGGTTGTACAACAAGATAAATGTTAGTGACATGCAGGGGTATTAAAGTACAGAATGGAGACAAGGTCTGAAAAGAAAGATAACTAATGTTCCACACAGAATGTACTGAGGCTGACGATCTAGGAGACGTTAATTAGATGTAGATCAGCACCAGGAAGCAAATTCTTATATAGTTCTCAACCTCAGAACAAGATATTATAATAGAGAAACCGATTTTGAGTGTTAATCAGGTTTGAGACCACACGAGTGGGTGAAATTAGCAAGAAGTGTGTGGTGTCAGAAAAGAAGATATTATTGGAGAATGTGAATATTTAAGAGAAGTGCTTGAGGAAAGGGGCCCTCTGAAGGGTAAGATTGAAAGCTAAACTATATAAAGAGAATTAGTAGTTTAAAACAATGATCAGTAACTTATACCTCTTTGATCAAAGTAAAATCTTTTTCTACATATTATTTTATTAATTTTAGGTATTTAGTGCATATTTCCAGTGTACAGAGTAATTTATAGCAAGGCTTGATCAATATCAACATCCTCATGGCCATCACTACTAACACTGATTTACCACTTCTTATGTATCAGACACCTTAATCTGCTTTATTCTTCTGGATAGTGCTGTGAGATAAGTACTGTGTTTACTACTTTTATTTTGTGCAAAGGAACAGGAACTTCTGATGGATTAATTCCCTGCCCTCCCCAAACT
>NW_003852542.1:4825893-4827639 GCF_000181295.1 Otolemur garnettii | reverse complement strand
GTGTTTGAATGAATCAATAATGAAAATATAAGGTAAGTTATATGAGAATGCGATTCTTCTTTTATTTTTAGTTTTTAGTTTCAGTAGATTTAACATGTTTTTAAGTACAAAGTCAGGGCAGGAAGAAATGGAAAGATTGAAAATATAGAAGCATGATAAGTAGGCATTCTGGTCTTGAATGAAATGATGTGTGAGTCTTGTGGAAAAAGGAGGGAAGTGGAAAGGGTAATCCTTGAAGAAAAGGAACAAACCCTCTTTGAGAGTGGAAGGCAGTATAAAAATACTATGAATACAGCTACAGATTTAGGCATGATGAAGGGAAAATAACTTTAAATTTTCTATTTCTTCGTGAAATGGGAAGTAAAGTCATACAGAGAATGGGAGGGTAAGAATGAAGCACATATTGATTTTGCTTTAGCTCTACAGACCAAAAGGCACTCATATTTAAACAGAAAATTCAGACTTATTATACCAATAGGGAGACAGAGCAAGGCACATTCTCCGGTTTAGCCAAGACTTTCTTTCATCCCACTGCAGCTTTTTCCTTCTTTTTACAGTTGTCACAGTTTACTAAAGGCATAGCTTGATTTGCATTAAAACGTAAGGCTGCCCTCTTTCTGCAATAATTTGAACTGCAGGATGTTTGTGTGTGATTACATGACACATTGTATTGCCATTTTATGGCAGGGCTTTAGATTTCCTCCATCTATTCAATGTCTACATTGTTTAAGTGTAAACCTAATGTCTATTTTGTGTGTGAGAGAGAAGAGGCAGAGTATCAGAATGAACTTGAAGAGCTAGACCACAGAGGAGTCCCTTGAGAATTAAAATGTAAGGAAGTGATATTTATTCTTTTTCCTAGAAATACAATAGAAAGTGTAACTATAAATATATGTCCTCTTTTATTGTGAAGTCAATGTCTGTTTCAGTCCTATTTCTGGTAAGTATACAAGCAGATATTCAGGAATATACTATTTTAATTTATTTTAAATTAAATATATATGTATATTTGTAAATGTAAATATATATGTAAATATGTATTTTAATCTTCCATGCTTATTGTTTTCCAGAAGCTTTGGCTTGCATGCTTTGCAGTCAGGGACATGACACAGCTCCTGTGTGACTGACTGGCTAGGCTGGCAAACTGCTGAGGTGGCCAATTAGTTGGCTCCATTTGGAAACACCAACATTATGCTTAGAAAACAGTGTTGTTAAGTCAGTCTCTCTCACTCGCTCTTATTTTTTAACTAATTGAGCCAGAAGGAATGGATTATACATATTTGTTGTTTTGCATATAAATTGGAAATTATTCCTTTCCCCCACCTGCGGTTGCAAATAATGTTTTCTTCACTTTTGTCTGAACAGCAATCTCCATTTTTAGATGAGTCCTGACCAAATTATTGGAAAATTATAATGCTTGCTGACAGCCTTCTTAGAAGTGATCAATCAAACTTCCCCAAGGGAAAATTATATTTTTAAAGGAAGCTTTATAACTTTGATGACTTCAAAGGTCAAGTTATTTCTTTTCTTCAATTTAGGGACATGTTCTGGAGTCAATCAATATTAATTCAACAGAAGACCTTGGTCCCGAGTTTCGCCTCCTACATTAGCTAACCTAATTAGATGTGTGTTGCTACCAAAATGCTCAGTACCTTTTTCTTATGGACAAGGTATTGCATCTAGATTTTTCCCTTTTCAATTTTTATTAATTTGAAAGAGAAAATTTATTATTTGTGTATTGATAAT
>NW_003852542.1:4783555-4824566 GCF_000181295.1 Otolemur garnettii | reverse complement strand
TTTTTCTGCCTCTTAAACAGTCCTGGTGCTTCTCACGTGGCCCTGCAAAGCTTGGCATGTCTCCTACTACCCTTGGGAACTGTGAGTGACAAAATGCCTTTCTCCTGGCATTCACCTTCCACTCTGTTGACCTCACCATCCCTGAATAAGAAGAAACCCCACATTTTAAAACATTTCCCTCCAGGGTTACTAATATAAGTGCATCAAATATATGTAACTCTTATCTAAACCAGATCCTTTCCTAATTGTCTGAAATAGTTATTAAACCTGTTTTTTTGCTGGCGAAAATAGGCACATGTTTGTAAACACAGTGGATGAAATGAGTGGTCTGTAGTGAAATGTACACTACTGTAGATCTGTACAGGAGCAGAAATACTTTGAGATACTCTGCTAGTATGCAGTGGATATGACTTAGTGAAATGGCCCTCTATCTGCTAAGATTTGCAAGTTTTTAATGGCTTACATTTTCAATAGTTTTAGCATATTAAATATATAATATGCTCTATAATGTTGTCATGCTTTATTCTAATAAATGTTAATCACCAGATCAGAGTATGCAAAAGAAAGAAATCTTGTGTGTCATGTAATTTAGAAGTTATGTTGTATGATCATTTTGTGACGTTTTGCAAATAATTCTTTATCTAATAAGTGTGTGGGACATATTATTATTTGAGAGTGGATTTTATTAGTGGGCTCCAAAATGTCATCAAACATCTCTCGTAATAGTGTAGTCTCAACACTATGAAATATAGCATTTAAAAAAATCTTCCATTCTTTTTTCTTACTATCTGTTCTCTCCTAATGACTATATACATTATATTACATACCACCTAAAACTTCTTATGCTCCTACAATATGTCTGTGACTGTTGGAGATGGACTATGAGACTAAATATGATGATTTTTATTGACGTAAACCAAGCTAGTACTCAGTGTGTGCCTAATGATTGGCATATTCTACTGAGCAGTTTTACTTAACTATCTTGAATGTTACTGATATTTCTGCAATGTGGTTGTAAGTTGTCTGTCTATTAGTGCTATTGTTCAGTCTCTCACAAATCCCAACTACATGGCCGAGAAACTTTATGCAGTGAACATAACAGTGAACTTTGAGTTAAAATGTCAACCAGCAGATAACATAATAGTTTAAGAAGAAAACATTTTTGTAATCAGTAAGATGTGAACGTGGAGTTCTCAGATGACATTAATTTGATGTGAAGAAAATAATCTAACATTTCCTTATCCATAATATAAAACATTTTCAAGTAATTATTAAATGATAAACTTACTAAATGTAGAATATAAATGTGTTAACACAATAACTAAGAAAATGCCATGAAGGCTATGTTAACCAGTTTGATGAAAATATTTCAAATAGTATGTAAAACCATCACATTGTACCCCATGACTGCATTAATGTACATAGTGATGATTTAATAAAAAAATTAAAAATTAAAAAAATAATATATGAAATGTATTTAGAGTGTAAAGAATATGATATTAAATTCATATTAATTATGTGATGGAAATCATACCATTTTGTTTGTCTTTTTTTTTTTACTTCTTAGCAAATTCAGATAAATAGTAATATATTGTACCAAGTTGTGCTTTATTTGCAGTTATGAACATTAGAAAGATCATATCCACATGGCATAAAACTAGACAAAACTTAGGATTTTTTTCCCTTAATTTCATTTTATTACTCTTGGTATTACATGTGTGATTAAGATCTTATAATTTTATTTAATTTTGCCTGTATCATACCTCCTCATGGTCTGGGTTTTCAAGAGTTATCCATTATGGAAAAATAGCTAACAGTTTTCAGAGAAGCAGCGTGCATTCTGAAATGGAGTCTTATTAAAAACATTTGTATTTGTTGTAAACAGCAAGGACAATTTCAAATATTTGCATATTAGAGGAGTATTTCTAGGGAGAATATTATTATTTCCTCCTGAAATGCTGAATTAAATGGATATATCCATACGTAATTATCTGAGTGCTTCCACAAGCAACTTTCATAAGAGTTCTGCAAGTAACTCAAGGAAATCTTGGCAAGAAAACTGTGATTCTTTCCATTGAATGTTTGAAGAAAACAGTGTAGTTACATTTGCACAAATAACCATTTGCTAAATACTTACATTATGCAAGGCCTTAAATGGGGGAAAGGAAAATGCAGTGTGACAAGCAGCCCAGACTCTCAAAAAGTTTAAAATCAAATCTGGAGAGAAATACATTTGTGAACAATTGTTTCTGTTAGGTAGGGTTTACTGAATGAAGGTCATCTTCCACTAAACTGCTTCATATGCATGATGCTGCGTGCCAACAAACTTTTTTCTCCTAATGCTTTTTGCCAAGAAATTTCCTCAACCCTCCTTTTTTGTTGTGGATTCTTCTCTCTCTCTCCGTATATATACATATTTTTTTCCCTTTCTCTTTTTGTTCTTTTCTTTCTTTTTTCTTCCTTGCCCTTTCTTTCCTGAAATTCTTCTGGCTAACGTGCATTTCTTTCTTATCAGGATTACCCTCCAACTGGATATATTTTGAATAGTGTTATATTTTCTACATGATTGCACACTTATTTAAAAAATAAGAGAAAGTGCATTCATCTTTTTCTTTCTTTCTTTCTATTTTTTTAAGACTCACTCTGTGGCCCAGGCTGGAGTGCAGTGGTGTGATCCTTGCTCACTGTAATTTTGAAGACCTGAGCTTGAGTGATGCTCCCATTGCAATCTCCCATGTAGTAAGTAGGTAGGATTACAGGAGTACCACCATGCCCAGCTACTTTTTTCCCCCCTTTATGTAGAAAGCAGGTCTGTTCTGTTGCCTAAGCTGTTCTCAAACTCCTGACTTCAAGTAGTCTATGGCCAGCGCCTACTAAAATTCCAGGATTACAGGTGTGAGCCACCACATCCAGCCATATTCACCTTGTTTAAGTAGATAACAGAAGTTTTGCTATTTAACAAGAAATCCTAAAATGATATTTTGTATGTGACATAGGTAATGCTCAAGAAATACATAACCTCTTGCAGTAAGGGCTTCTCCACTTTTCATTAACTAGAAAGGAAATTTTTGCAGTACAATAACTTCAGACCATTAAGCAGCACACTAGTTCTTCAGTCTTAGAGAACACTCTGCTTTGGCCCATAAACTAAGCTTGTTGCTCTCATCAGAACATTGTGTTTTTCTTGGAATAAGCCCTGTAAACTGTTCTCTCGAATGCCTCGCTATATATTCCCCATGGCACCAACAGGAGGCCGAGAGTCTCCTGGACCCACTTGCTTATTTGTTGGATTTTGATTTAAGAAATGCTTTCATTCTCGCTTGTCCTCAGTAATGAGATTGGAAGAAAGGAGATTTATAACCTCTATCTACCTATAAATACGCTGTGCTCCAAATATTTCTGAAATTATTTGATATTTCTTAATGACCCAAGGGGCTCAGCCGCAGTGGCCCATCAACTTTCGACTACATTTCTGGATGTGGTCTCTTGTGAAGAAGAGGAGGCATCCTGACGTAGGGTCTTGGTCAGGATTCATATCAGGACTCACATTCCTGGTTGGGGGAAAAGGTATCGTAAGTGATATACAGAAAACCAAGTACTTCTGAAGTGCAGATATAGGGAGGGTTAATGAGAAATCACAGACAGTTTCATAAATGAGATTTTTGAAGCTGTTTCTTAATAAGTATTATTGCTATAAGAGTGATAAGAAAGAGTATTCTAGGAGGAGGGAATAGTCTGAAGCAAAGCATGAAAGCCTAAAAAGGGCTCATGTTTTGATGTTTGCAGCTTACTACATTAAGGGAACAATTCCCAATTCCTGAACACTACTAAACCACAGTGTATGGCATACCTTGTGGGGCACAATTATAAGAGGGACTTTAGTTAACAAATGTTATCAGTGTACCTAATTCTTGGTACCCTCCATGAATCCCAAACAATAAAAAATTAATACAATTGATTAAATGCATTTTTAAAACTGAATCTCACATATGGAGTTAGTATATAACACTGAGAGAGACTATGTGGTAGTTGAGAAAATCAACATTATTTTACTCATTTGTGTATTTGGTTTTTAATAATAAGACAAAAGGGAGAAGTTGAGGGAGTGTATAAATGATTACCATGAAGAAAACCTACACATTTAGTCATAGGGAATAAACGGAAGAAGAACCTACTCAGATGTGGTTCATGTTATTCTACATACTAAGTCTCCAATCTCTCCTGTTTTTTTTTTTTTTTTTTCCCCAAGTTTTGGCCAGGGCTGGGTTTGAACCCACCACCTCTGGCATATGGGGCTGGTGCCCTATTCCTTTGAGCCACAGGCATTGCCCCTCTCTCCTGTTTGTATTCGAATTCTATCCATGTCTCAAGGACGCACTCGATACCAACTTGCTCTAAGCATTGTGCCCTTTCTAATTTTATTATCATTGCTTTTAAAATTACATTTCCTATTTCTAAATTATCCAGTTAGTACATAAGATCCTGCATTATCATTTAAGAATTTCAGGAGAGAACGCCTTATTTTTACAACCACACTATAAACTATTAAAAAGACAGGGGCAACAATTGCTTTAAATGTATCCTTGCAGCATAGTGAGCCTTTATCAAATATTTGTTCAGTAACAATGATTACAGAGAATCTAGAAGGTGATAGTATAGTTTTTAGTCCTGTACATCTTTTGAATGTGGATAATTTCAAAGTGCACTGAGACCTATGGCAAATAGATACCTATCAGATGGAAACAATAATTAGCACTTCGTTTCAGGAATCCATCTATCTAGAGAGAACAGTGCATTCTAAAACCTGGCACTAGTCTTATGCACGCGATTTAATTGCCTTTCTAAAGAAGGAAAGTAGATAACATTATGTACGGATTGTTAACAACAAAAATCATTTTGAAAAAAAAGTCTCAGTTAACTTGACCAATTAATTAATCACAACTTCCTTTATTAAGCAGCTAGTTAATTAAAGTGTTCTTATACAAAAATAAAAAAATTATTTATCATTTAGAAAAAATAATAAACATCACATTTTTGTGTCATAGCCCTTCTACAAATCCCCTTTTACATATTCTTTTTTCTAAGTAAAGGAAAGCTTACAAAATACTGAAGGGATATAATAACTTTGTTTTTTGATTGATATCATGATCAAGCAGTGTTTTATTTATTTCTTAGGTCGATGGAATTCAATATCACCTTCATATTATGAGTAGTAGCATGGCTTTTACCAATTTTGATGGCTGAATAAGTTCATTTCTGATTAATGACATAGGCAAAGTTGTTATAAACATATACACATCACTTCTACATTTATTTGCCCAGCATATTTTTAGTGAATACCTAGCAGGTAGGAGGCACCGTACTATACTTGTGTGATTGGAGGGAAAACAAACCTGAGATGATCCCAACCATAGTGAAACTTTACTTCCTACCACTTGACTATATTTTGCCGCAACTCTACCCTTTTAATCCTATTTTCTCTGAAGATATTGCCTGTACAAACTTAGAGAGAAAAAAAGAAAACTTCCCAAGATGTTATCTCTGTATCAATTATATATCCTTAAAGAAACTGTATTCATGTAATTTCTCCTAGCTAGCAACGGTACATCTTTTTTTATTGTTGTTGGTAACGTCTATTGAAGTAGCTATTGCTTGATAAAACCATCAAATCACGTAGGATTGTCAATTCAACTGTTCAACTTTAATGCATTTTTGTTATAAAATACAGAGTTGCAGAATATTAGCACAGAAAAGGATCTCAATGTTTAATTAGTGAAAATCCCAATTATTCTTGTTGACAGGCTAAGTGACCTTTGATTAGCACTTGTCCTAGGCAGTGCTGTCTTTTTTTACCCAGTATTTGCCTCTTTGAGTTAAAAGCAAATATTATCCATGGATACTCTAAGAAAAGGATGTGTGAATATCATATTGTTTATTATAGCTCATTATTATCTCTATGTAACATCCATGAGAGTTATCAGAAGTGAGGGAGGATAACAGACACTTCATTTTACTGTGATGTACCTAGGAATTATGAGGCTATTCAAATTCTTCTTTTTTTTCCAAAGGAAATGTGGAGCCTTTGGCCATTGTGCTTTGCTTCAAGCACATTAAAATTTGTTTGAAAGGTAAAAATTTTCAAATAGTCTTTTTTTTTTTTTTCTGAGACAGAGTCTCACTCTGTTGCTCTGGGTAGAGTGCTGAGTGGTAGTGTCATAGCTCACAGCAACCTCAGACTCCCAAGTAGGTGAGACTACAGGCACCTGCCACATCCCTGGCTAGTTTTTCTGGTTTTGTTTGTCTGATTGTCTTAATAGAGATGAGGTCTTGCTCGTGTTTATCAGTATGTCCAAAAATACTCGATAAAATAAATTTCTCAATTTTTTCATGATTATTAATATAAAACTTTCTATAATTTCAGCTCTTAGCATGCCTTGAGATCATGCATTCAATGAGGCTACTGCTTGGTATGTCAATGTTTGTTTATTTAAGCTTTTGATCTTTTAAGTTCTTGAGGTATAGGACTATTTAAGATGGTTTCCTCTGATAAGACATGAAATCATATTAATTTTGGTGAATGTCAAGTGAATATCAGAGAGCCTAAGAGAGATAAAATTCCAGAAGCTGACTATTAGCAAAACTTTCTTCTCAGCAATATGCAAGGTTAAAATAGGTCCTATTTAAGTATATTCTGTCAAGTATTTATCTTTTCATTGAGGAGACTTCAGAGCTTCAAAAGGTAAATAACTGAAATTATCTAGATTAAATAATTTCTGTATAAATTAAAACATTGACATTGAGATTTATTAAATTAGTCACATGGACCATAACAAAATTATGGCAAGTCCTACAGCAATGATTCCAGTGGCTCCTATGCCACTGTTACACTTTCCAAGAAAACTAAAGATTCTTAATTATTTAGTTCACAATCAGAGAGTTGCACATGTATTTTCCTTGCAGAAATCCTTTGAGACCAGGTGACCAGAACTGAATAATTAAAAGGTGAAGGCTCATAATATTTTCTCATTTCCTAGCATCCCACATACAGATATTTAATCAATGTATCTTTATTTGTACAAAGGGCAGTACAATTTACTTGCTTGTATTGCCCTTTGTTCTATTTGAAAAGGTAAAAGGAATTAGAGAGCAAGATTGTTTGAGAGTAACCTTCTCAGGAAACAGTGCGCTGTGTTATCTGGAAATATGTAACAATATAGGCGACTTCAGGCTGATGAGCTCTGTGATCCTATAATAGCAAATGTCTTTTTAAAACTCCAAGATGAATTTTATTTGTTCAATTATAATTAAAAATAATCAATTCAGAAGAGTGGCAGGTTTATTACATGTTTTATTTTATAGTCCCAACCACTACTTATTAAGCACTCTATTTTGCAGTGCTACTCAAAAATTCTTAAGTTAGATATATATGTAGCTGCTTTGTATTAAACCATGTGGGCATTTTACATCTATAATTTTGTGTTAATATTGAATTAATGAATTCTTTTAAAATAAAAATGAAGAAGAAAATAAACTCAACTCTTTTATTCCATTTCTTTTGTGTATTCCATGATAATTTAATTATGCAATCAGTAATTAATCACTCTCTAGCCAACAATGAGGATATTGTAATTCTGGAAAATAATGCATTCTGTTAAAATGGTTGGATAATAACCAACTGAGCTTAACAAACATTAGGGTAATAGAGAAGAGAGAATAAAAACACATTGTGCTCCTCCAGAAAAGTCAATACAAAGTAAATTAATATGCAAATATGCAAATTCAAGGATGTGATCCTTGAATGTACTTTTTAATAAAACAAATTTTGCAAATAGGAGTTTCACTTGAGTTTCCTTAAGGATGATCTCCTAACCTGTTATGAACTTCTAATATCTCTCAATAATTTAATCACCAAAATATTTTGGATGGTAAAATACCGTAGGCTAAAAGAAGTGGAACTATGTATATAATACCAAATGAATTGTGATTGATAGTTAATATTGTATTTTTAAAAAATTATATTATATGTATACTGCTCCATATACAAAAGCAATTGCTATTTTCTACCTACTAGGAAAAGATATTTTTGTTTAACTTCTACCTGGCCCCTTTTAGAAACAGCCAGAATACAACAAAATGGAATCCCACCTTTAATTCTTTAAATATTTACCCATTTACCTGTTATCTAGCACAAATTACTGAATCCTTGAATATTTTGAGATACTCCATAACATTTTTCTTTAAATCAAGTGTGGTCATTTGTAGATTGAGCCTCGAGATGTAGATAAATGGTAGCAAATGATAGGTAGACAGATTTATTTTCTTAATCCACTTCTCCCGTCTCTCTCACTAAGTACCTTTCTGCCAACCATATTTTTTTTTAGTGTAGGTACTTACAATTTTAGTAATTAGCACAGAATTTTTGTATTTGTATAGATTTCTTTTTTAAATTTTCTACAATTACCTGAATTGTTTGTTAATGGGCAATGCAATTTCTTAAGTTTTTTTTAATATCCATTGTGTATAATTTCAGTTACAAACACAGAAGTGTGTATAATGGATTTAATATCCATTGTGTATAATTTCAGTTACAAACACAGAAGTAGGTAGGCAATGTTATGATACTGTAACAAATGTCAAATTTTATAGACCCCATTGTTAAACTCAATAGACAAGAGTTTTTAATAAATCCATTCATTTAGTGTAAAAATAATTTTGGTAACCCCAGATAAATGCGGATCTATCTTCCTTTCCTTAAGAGGGTATTTACAGAGATTTTTGAAATGTTGACTTTCTTCTCTAGTATGTTTGGTGCTAGAGAGTAAAAGAGAAGTTGGTGGTGAGAAAATAGAGTCAAGTGCTGAGGCCAGTGACTTTATAAAGATACAAAGAATTGAAAAGCTAAATGTAACTTTGAAAAATGTTTTGCATAGATAGGTAATGACTGACAGTGGCATAGGAAGCATCTGGGGTGTTTATGGTAAGTGGACACTCCAGGGTGCCACATTGTCAAGAAGTTTCAGCTTTGTTTAAAATCAGGAGTCACCTTTAGGGGATTATTGTCTGCATCAAAATTACATAAGTATGAGTCTTACTTCAAACATAATGGCTGATGAATCTCACTGACCTTTAGATTCACTCCAGAAAAGATGTGAATCAGGAAAAACCGTGAATCAGTGTTCTTCAGAAACAATGTGTCCATCCAGGTTGTAATAGAAAGTATCTGTAATCCCAGGAACTTGTACCACAGTCTTTCATTTCATTTCTGTGTTCCCTTTTCCATTCTTATATACATGAACTTGTTTACTTCATCCAAAAAGAATTATGGTCTAAGATGTTTTCCCAATGACAGAACCACATATATATAAACATGTATATATAAAAAACCAGGCCCACCTCTGGAATAGCAATCAAAGGATCCACACTTTAAACACTGAGCATATTTCTTAAAGACCAGGCAAGGCAAAGCACAGTTCCTCAGGGATGGATTATAACTGTACTTCCCAGTCAAGGACTTCCCTCATCTCCTCAGGTGCAGCATCTTCCTTAAACCATTACATTTCAAGTTGTTGAATTCTGAAAAACATTTAGCCCCTTATTTTCAGGGTGAGAAGAGTGTCACAGCTTCTCATGAGCACCCATCAAAAGGGCAAATAACTTGGAAAAATAATATTTTCATTTTGTTTTGACCAAGTATTAAGACAATTGATATATTAGTGGGAAGACAAAGCCACATTGATCAAACAAACAATGATACCTGCAACAATATGAATGAATCTCCAGGTAACTACCGTAAGGGGAAAAAAAGCCAATCAAAGAAAGATTATTCACTATGTGATCCCACTTATAAAACAGACTTGAAGTTACTAAATTATACAGTTGGAGAACATATTAGTGAGTGCAAGATATTAAGACAGAAGCATTGGCATGAGTAGATGTGGCTATAAAAGGGAGATAAGAAGAGTATTTGTGGTGATGAAAACATTCTGAATATGGATTGAGTCTACATCTTTTTTCAGCTATACAGATTCTCAGAGGATGAAAATTGGTTCATTTTTGTCATGAAGTACATTTAACTATTCCTGTAGTTATTGGGATCATCATGTCATCTGAGGTTCCATTTGATTTTGAGTTAAATTGCAAATGCTTTGAACTCCAAACCATTGAAAGCACAAGTTTGCTTACTTGAAATACAGACAGTTCAGAAATAAGTTGCAAGTGGAATCTTAGATTGCTGTGAGATGCTGAAAGAACAGTAGGCATCTGTGTGATCAGAAATTGTCACGACGACAGGTACAAGGCAGGGAAAGAACGTGGCATACAAGTAGTGCTAAATGAAAAGAAGAATTGATTTTGCTTTTATTTATCTATGACTTAAAGGCATTTTTTTCTAGTGAAAATCTTCATTATTTGATCCTAAGTCTGTTAAGTTCATGAGAATGACAATTTTGTTGCCATGAGATATACAACAGGAGGAAAATCCCCACTGGACTTCCTCACCTTTTTCCTATCAGTGCCACTGTATGGGAGAGGGTAGAGTAAAAAGTCAGGTGAGTAAAAGAGAAGGCAAATCTCCCTGGGCATCACATATATGTGCAGAGATAATGAACATGTGGCCTGAATACTATCCGTAAACATTTGGCCTAAGATCCTAGTAAGAATAAGCTGTTTTACCATCTGAGTCATTAATCAATCATTTATAGATAGATAGGTAGACAGATAGATAGTTATAATCAAACTTTTTTTTCAATATAAGACTACTGAGGAAGAGAGTTTAAAGAGAGAATCTGTTTCCTAATCAATGTCAGAAAAAGATCAATACCAGGCAGCATGCGTCCCTCCAGGCTGGTTGAGGACCATGGAATTTAAAGATAAGCTGGCTTTGCCTTAAAACTGGCTCTAAATGATGAGATAGCGACGGAACACATATCAGAAAGAAGATGACATGACATCACCTCACTGAAAACCAACCAGCCTTTTATGCAACAAATATTCCCAAATCATGACTTCCTGGCCCAGGGTTGGCTACACTGGATTCAGAAAACTATTATCTGACTTCTGGAATGAAACTTCTGACATATTCCCACTTCTATTTTTCTTTGCAAATCTCAGGTGAAAAATGTTATCTCCCCTCTGCCCAAACATTCCCCTTCCCAAGATGTTAGTGCTGGTCTCGCCTGCTCACAAACATAGGTTTCTTTCCTTTCTCATCTTGAGACAGTTAAAAGTCTTAGGATTGGGGGTCATTATCCACAACTTGTATAATTTTTTTTTATTTTTGATTTTTTAAAGTTTCAGTAGCTTTATGGGGTATAAATGCTGTTTTGCTACATGAATGTATAGCACAGCAGTGAGGTCTGGCTTTTGGGGTGCTCGTCACCTGATTTGTTGAATTGCTCTGAGGGCTTCCATGGGCCTAGGGGCAGAAGGAAGGTGTGGTTGTGGCACACAGTGGGGCTACAGCCACCCCTGGACACCCTGGAATGATCGTCCCCTGGTGCAGGTGCTCTATCTTCCTGATGGGAACAGGGAGCTGTCATTTAGTGCGGAAAGTATGTGCTGTGGTCTCCTTGGTCCCCAAGGGCCCTTGAGGATGTTGTACTCTCCTCTTACCTGGGGACAGTCGGCCTTGAATGTCCAAAACTCCAGGATTCCACAGTTCCCCTTGGGACCCACTAGCTCCCTGTGGCTTCTGCAGTCTAAATGAGTGCTGGAGAATATTTGATGGGGATCCAGTTATACAAAAACCTACTAGCTGAGATTCTCTGGCCAGGCAGCTGAAAATAGATTGTACTCTAAGTGTAAAACTGGGCATAGCGAGCACCCTATTAGGGGCAGCGCAGACCCCCACAAGCCCAGGACCCTCTATTTCCTGACACAACCCACCCAATCCCTCTGAGAACTGTCACAGCTACGCCTGCACCAGTCAATGGCAGGAGGTGAAATCCTCATCTGCTGTCCCTTCCTGGACAGCAATGTCACTTGTCTTCTGAGGTAGGCTGACCCTCCTCCCCTACTGACCACACTCACCACGTGTTTCCCCTGAGAGGGGCAAACACAACTTCAGATCACAGCTGTTAGATCTCAGAGGAAGCAAGGCGTGCACTCTGGTTTCCTCTGTCCCTGGGATGCTGTGGCTCACTGAACTTTCCTTCCTTTTCCTCTAGGGACAGCCCAGTCTGGGAGTGAGGGCTCCGGAATCCCACAGCTCCCCTGGGTCCTATGGGACCTTTGCAGTTGTCATGGTCTGCAAGGGTGCTGGGGAACATTGGTGTGGATCTGGGGATAAGGAGACAGAAGGGCTGAGACTCCCTGGGCAGGACAGAGGCCCAAAACGGTGGCACAAACTGTATGGCAGCCATCCCCTCAGTTTGGGTCTGTGGGGAAGAGAAATGACCCTGGCAGTCTGACAAGCTGTGCTCTGTCCTTTAAGAAGTCCCCAATCACTGACCACAGCACTACTTGAGCTGTGAGAGCAGAGGGGCTCTCTGACAGGGTGGGAGCCGGCAGTCTGCTTCAGAAGCTAGGGGAGCAAAAACGAGCACCCCATTTCCCTTTTCCGTAAGGTGGACAATAAATTCTTGGGGATTCCTCTCTCCCCAAATCATATTTCTTCTTATTCTGTGCCTCAGTTTCTTCCTGTGGGTTCTCCAGCAGGTTTGGCACGCTCCCCTCGTTATCCCACGTGGGCCCCACTTACTCACCTGCATTTTTTCTTCTTTTGCGAAGAGAACTGGTGACTGATGTCTCCAGTCAGTTCTCTTGAACTAGATTTGTTCCTGTATCTTACAGTTTTTAAATATTTCTACATTTAATTTTATGTTTAACAGTAAAAAAAAATTGATTCTATGATAAGAAAGTTTGGAAATGAGGCTTGAATATTATACTTTAGTTAGTATTATATTAGTTTCTAACTGGACAACTGTAGGTCAAATTTGTGTCCTGAAAGAGTAACAGGAAGAGTCCAGATTCCACTCCAACTTCTGGAATTCCTCTACATCTAGACAGAACTTCTGGAATGCCTAATGTTCTGAATACTCCTGGAGAGTTTCTCATAAAATTCAACCTGAGAAAAAGTTATTGTTGCTCCAATTTTTGCACAAGAATAATCTGATAGTCAATTTGTGTTATTTTTCAAAGTAAAATTCACTAAATACTGGTCTGTGATTCCAATATTTGTGCTTGTGTTTTAAGCGTAAAACACTAGGGCTACTTTTAAGAAAGAACCAAAATTAGTTGATCAATTAGGAAATTTTTACAAAATTTCAGAATTCATAGGATAAAGTCTGGAGTAAGCCTTTAGGATATAAGCCAACAAAGCACTCTGTCAATGACATAGGGGGTGGATGTTTGGTTAAATATTGAATATGGGTGTGAGGAGCAGGAGAATTCAGGGATTATTACAAGCTTTATAATTTGGAAGATGCGAAGTGAATTAAGTATTACAGGCAAATATGTTTAGTAAATACCAAAATCCAGATGTCAATTTGGAATATAAAGAATGACCTGTGGAACAGTCAGTTGGATACCACTTATGGCTGCCACATCCATGTCTTTAGATGCTTGTAAAGATTGTAAGTCACTTGGGGACTTAGTCTCACTCAAACCCCAAGCTAGCGAAACCCTACTTGGTAGGTTGTGTGTATTAGTCACTGGGGTTTTAGAACTGTCTGATCTTCAGCTATGTGTTCTGTTGTCTGCCTGCCTTAAAGTAATCATGGCCCAAGTTAAAATAATACTGTACAATAGTTATCCTACTTGGATGGCTTATCTCACAAACTGATCAAGCAGGGCTGTCATTAAGCTGGTTGCCAAGTGTCAGGAGCCTCTGAATTCTATGATTCCACCCATGTGCTTCCCCTGGATGCTCTTGCCTTCCTGGATTGACTTGAAATGTCACCAGTTTCACACTCTTCTTTCAGCCTAACAGGCCCTCTCTAAACTTTATCTATGCCCCACTCCCCTGCCCTGTTTTTTTACCTATGCTTACTTGGAGGTTTCTCTTTGAAAAAGGCCCACTTCTGGATTATGGTATCACTCAGGAAATCTGTGAGAAATATGCATTTTTGTCTCTCTAACCTGAGGTAGGTTACACAATTGTAAGCGGACATTCAAAACATGAAAACAAGCTCAGAGAAGCTAACTCCTAATCCATCAAATCAGAAACCATTCTGTGAAACACTGAACCATTTGTACATTCAAGTGTCACAAAAATATACGGAATGTTGTAATCATTATGTTCCCACTTAACTAAACATCTAATTGCTTAGGAATGCTTCTCTTTGTCCGTGATTAGATACCTATGAAGTATACGCCTTCATGGGAAGGAGAGAAAGAAAGAAAAGGAGAAGAATAAAGAAGGAAAAGAATAGATTCTTTCATCATTGCTTGGTTGTTACATTCCTATACTTTTAATCTAGTTCACCTAGGATACTTCAAAAAATATTCCTTCCCCCCCCCCCAAATAGCTATAAATACTTCTCAACAAAGTAGAGAACAACTTGACTTGATTAGCTTTACCTAATAATTTTTACAGTAGTATTTTTAAACATTTTCAATCCCATTATCTCATTATACACTATGGCATAATCCACAGTCCTAAATATTTCATTTATTGGCTCCCACATAGAAAGGGACTAAATTATTAGCCACATTTTCTATGGATGAGAGCAATGAATTCTCACTTTAAAAACCTATTCCATAGTTTAGATAGGTCAAAATATTCACTTGCCAATATCATAAAATAATATAGATGCAGAGAAAATTTATCAAATGAGAAAAGTATTCCCACAAAGTGGAATATAGCTGGATAGTCTATTAATACTCTTATGCAAACAGAGGTGAGGATCAGAGGGTTTCTGATATGGCATAAATGAAAGCAGTGTTTCCTGAGGAATAATAGTAGGGTATTCTTTGGAATTCAACAAATCTGAGTTCCAATTCTGCATTTGCCACATTGCCACATTCTGGCTGGGTAACCATCAACAACCAGCTTAATCTTGAATCTCAATTTCATCATCTGTAAAATGGAACCATAGTATCTACTTGCTTGAGTCAATGTGAAGATTTTTTTAAAAATGTATGTAATATATGTAGTGTGATTAACTTAGTACCTGGCCTATAGGAAATTACTTTATAAATAGCTTTTTATTTTATTAAATTCAGTCTCCATAGAGACTGTCGAAAATTGCCAGTGCTGACTATATTGCAAGTCGTCGTGGCAGGTATTGGGAAAAGTTCTCTATTAGCAACAATCGCACCTCGGATAAACCTCATTGGCTACGATACTGCCACTGAGCAAAGCTATATAAATAGCTTTGTAATATTATTTTTCCAGGGATGATATTTTAATATGTAGTTATGGAAAGCTAGGCAGACAATTACTGAGTGGAAAAGAGAAACTGAGAGGGCTGCGGTGGGGAGATGACGAGAAACACTCTAAACAAGCACTTCCCACATGGCACCGCCACTGCCCGTGCCTATAGAAACCTTAATTGCATCTTTTAAAAATACTTATCTAACATACTAATTCAAACCTGGTCATTTACCAGAAGTATCCTTCTTCAGACGATTCATACACAGGTAACTATAAATGAGATCAGCTGACTTCTTTGTCATTCTATCCTAATAGGCACAGTAAACTCACATAAAAGTGGACGATGGACAAAGGAAACAAGGACAAAATGACTTACTGTTTCCTGCTCTGGCTTAATTCCACTCTTATTGGCCCTTTTAATCACATAATTAGATTCATTGCTTTGTTTTCTTGGATGTAAGATTTCTTAGATAAGTAGATATTGTTCTTTCATTACTATGAATTTGGATGTGCAACCTTTGTGTCTGGCATAGATTATCGACAGCATTCCCCACTCCACCCTCATTTCTCTACCAGGCTTTGGGAATGGTCAGAGAAATGATATCTATGAAGACACAGTCTACATGAGTATAAATTTCAGTGTCAGAATTGAAATGAATCATGTTTTAGCCAGAATGGGGGTTCAACTTGCTCTTCATGAGTTTCTCTCTTGCAAAACTTAGAAAGTGTGGACAGGGATGGCTGCTGTTGTTTGGGAAATAGCCCAGCCTGAAAATGCCCATGATGAGCAGATTTACTTTGGTGCCTTGATAAAATTATGTTTCCTTATACTGGATCATTTACTTTCATTTCCATTGCCTGCTCTGCCCTTACTGTGTGGTGGGAAGCTACAGAGGATCATATTTACACCTTGGGCTGATTAGGAAAAAAATCAAAGTTAGCACCTGTTCTTCCTGTAAATGGGGCAAAATCTGTTCTTCATGTGACCTGCACAGTGTATTTCAACTTGGTCAGCATCTGAGAGCCGCATGAGGAGCTTCACGCGAAGTGCCTCGGCCTGGCTCCCACTCTACACCAGCCAAACAGATGAGAACTTAGTGGGGGGAGCGCAACATGAGTATACTTTTATGAAAAGATCTTTAAATTATCCTACTATGTAGCCAGGTTTGTGGATCCTTTTATGTAGTCTTAATTCTCTTAAGTTGTGGTCTTATACGTATTTGGGGCTTAATTTAAATCAGGACTAGGGTAATGCTATATTAAGCCTCTGTGTGAATTTTTTTATTGTGCTTTCAAATGAATGAAAGGCAGTGACTTGTAGATAAGATGTGAGTAATCAGGTTCCTGAGTTATCTACCACTTCTCTCTATATCTCACTCGATAGAACTCTACATATTAAGCATATGCATTTACATTTAGTTATTTATTAAATATAATTTGAAAGGTAATATATAATTATATTTAATTATTTATATATTTATAATACATAAAATACTATATACTTACATTTTTATTTATAAGGAATTGTGGGCACTGGCTAAGCAGCTACACGGTTGTCCCTATATCAAATGCTGTAGCCTGGACTCTGTAGACATATAGCAAAGAATTATGTGTAGCCTGGGACCTTGTACCTTGAGCAGAAACTTAGCAAGGATGGACTGAAACCCAAGTCAATTCTTGTTTCTTCTCACCCAGCAAAGTATCCTGCCGAAACTGGGCTGGTACCGTCATGGTCCTAAACACACACAATACATGTGACCCAAGAGTTACAGAAACTGAGAGTTCCAATGAGAAAATAGAACAATTGCAGGCCTGGCCTCCACTCCACACCAGCAAGGTGAGTCAGTAGGTCAGCAGCAACAAGCTAAGTGGGGGCCCAGAAAGATTCTACAGTTTTCTCTTATCTCTGCATCCTGGAGTCTCTGCATCTCTGTGTCTCTGATAGATGGGCTTAGTCCCTTTTGAAAAGGCTTACACATAATTATATCAAGATAGCAGAGTATGTTACTTTTTGATTAACTCAAAATCAAGTGATAAAGGATTTTAATTATGTTGGCAAAATCCTTCTAAGCCCCTATACTAGTGTTGATTGAATGACTGGGAAGGGGTGTATGTTTCATAGTGGTAACCGCCTTTCTCAACTTGCCAAAAAAAATCCCTCTTGTTGTTTACCCTCATCAAAAAAAGCAAAACAGAAAACTAGAAAGAGAATTTTGGTGAACATATTTCACCTAGTCAAGGTGACATATCACAAAGCCATCACCCATGGCTTCTATGAATCAACAGCAGTAGCCTACATACTTCTAGGTGTGAGGGAATCCTCATGCACAGCTTCTCAAGAAATATCTTACACTAGAGTACCTAAACCATGTGACTGTGGAAGCATCGCTTCAAATTTGGTGAGTGCCACTCTTCTAACGAGAGGCAGCTCAGACCAAACTTCACATTATCCTTATCCCTTGCTTTTCTGTTTATGTTCTTTGTGGCTTCCAAGTTACATAGGGCTAATTACTAGTATTGGGATTCCAAATGACATCTTCTTAGTTTAGTTTTCTTTCCTTTATGTTTCTGTCACTAGAATAAGGAAACCAAAATGCTATTGATTTGTTAGAGCATTTATACAAGCATCCCAGAACTCCTGGGAAGTGCTTAACACTGCTGATAGGAGAAGCCTGGCTTTTTTGAAGTGTGGTCAATTTGCTTGTGGGATTGAATTGATTGTGCAATGATCTGTTCAATTGCTCACTCACTGGACTGCAAAGAATCGATCCAGTTAGTCACACAGGTATACCTGCTGCTCTCACTAATCGCTGTAAATGAATTCAGTTTTTACATAAAATAGTCATAAAAAGAAGGATTCAGCAAAAAAGACAAATTCAAGAGCTCTTTAGGAGGAAATCACTCATTCTCTCCCACTCATATGGTAGATTGGTTTGCAACTACAACTGCCTAGACCATGTGTTAGAAAGATAGAGATACTTTCATATTCTTAGAATGGACTAATCCTAATCAAATTCATGGAATGGCATTTTTTTTTCTCTTGTGCACCAGGTCTACCCTATAAACAAATACTGTTAAAAAATATATTGGTAACTGCATTCTGGTGGATAGTAGCTAATTATTTTCTTCCATCTCTCTCTTCTAAACTGTTATGAATCAGCTTAAAGACTTTTAAACCTTTATGATTTGAAGAACCTATTTTAACCTATTTTAAGGTGGACAAAATACTAACCTGGATTAAATTAAAGAAGCAATTTTTAATGATGGAATTTAAAGTATAATTAGCAAGTGAAAATAAATACATAAACACAATTCGTAGACAGAATATTTAGGCTTTCCTAAGCGGGGGCTCTCAAACTGCCTAGAAATTTTTAAATTGTTCAGAATTTTTATATAATGCTTGAAAGGAGGTACATATCTCTAGATTTAGCAAATATGGCAATGGTGTAGATAAATTATAAGAAGAGTCATTAAAATGCTTTTAAATTTGACACCCTAGATTTATGACATGAAGTAATTTAAACTTAAATTCAAATATCCACCTTACTTTAAGATATATTTTCTGTTCTTTAGTTGTTGTTGTTATTTACTTCATAGTATTTTGTTGTTTTGAAAACCTAAGGGCAATAATATATTGGGAACAGCTGCAGATATTATATTACACTGTATTTGAATAGGCTGATGTCACGTTTAAATAATTTTTACATTATAACCAGGCAGGGGCAAACAATTCTTAAAGAATATGTGTCAATTATTTCTGCACTCACCATGCAATATCGATTGACACTGAGAAGCCTCTAACCCTAGTGACAATTTGTGATGCAACTCCAGTGCAATGATAGCCTGTGAACAGGTGACCCTAGTTGTGGGCTATGCAGAATACTAATGTGATGCTTGTTCTTGTGTACATTCCCCTGATGTTCAAGCCTTTCAGTGGATAGTATTTGACCATTCTGTAATAGTTAATAAATAGCTATTTCATTCAGGCATCTAATAAATAGCTATTTCATTCAGGCATCTAAAGCATAGGGTAATAAACCTGAATTAGACCTCAAGTTCTTTCAGGGCTAACATGTAATCCATCTTCATTGAATTAGGATTGATACAATATTTTTGCCCTATTACCACCCAACTTCCATCTTTCTGGATCTGCCTTGGATTCTGTGGCTTACATTAAGCCACATTTGATTTCTCCAATATGATAGCTGTTCCTCTCCTAATGCTCTAATTTAAGTTGTAGCTCCCTCATGGCATATATGCCGCTACTCCACCTTATGCTGTGTTTGTTAACATGGAGGTAATTATAACACCTGCTTTGTATACTGTTATGAGGACTAAATGAGTAAAACTATGGGAGGTTCTTAAATGAGTGTCTGGCATATAGTACATGAACATGCTACACGGACGTGGCAGCTACTAACATCGTCATTATTTATGCTGTTAGAAGCCCTTTCCCACTTTATAAAGCAATTCGTTGGGTTTTCTTCTAGAACATTCATGCTTCACTTTTTACTTTTTTTTTGACCTTTTAAATTTAAAACTATTTCATGGACAAATAAAAATTGTATTATTTCAAGGTAAAAAATAGTATGCACAAATGTAATGCATTCACTTGCTAGATCTTGCATAATATAAAACCATACTGTTTGTTATTCTTTTGCAAATCCATAAACCACTAGAAGAACATATTTCATAGACAATTTCTGTCCATCTTCACTAAGTTTTGAAAGACAATGCAACTTGCATGGAATTTAGTGCTCTAATGCACCTTAGAATTTAGGTTTTTACCATAACCAGCTGTATAGATTATATGCAGTTGCCATTCCTATCCTAAATAAGTATACTTCAAAGCCACCCAGAACACTTAATTATAGGTGTTCATGTGGGCATGCGAATTTATCTCCTTTGTCTTCTATAGCTTTGTGAACATTATACAGAAAAAATTATAAATCTGCAAGATATAAAAATAAGATGGAGGTCATTAGTTGTTAGTCAAGAAATTTTCACAAGAAGACAGAATAAATGGAGGTGTATTGGCTAAATTCCTTAAGCAGAAGAAGCTGTATCCTTGAGCTTGTGATAAGAGTTCAGCGTCTGTGGAAGAGGCAGTCAGCCCAGCAGAAAGGTGGGTGAGCTCTGCTGTGCCAAGTCCCAGGTAAGCAGGAGACTTGGAATTGAAAGGAGGTGGATTAATTGAATGTCTGGGTATGAAACAGTTGAAGATTACCCAACTCTTTTCCCTACCTGTGTGGGATTCTGGGCAAGAGAACCTGAGGTGAAATTTCCCATTCAATAAGCTCTGGAGGCCTCTGTGATGATTTTGGAGCTTCATTGGAAACAAATAACAGACACATTCCCAACTGCACATCTGTGGAAACACATTCACATGCACATCCAATTGGAAAGCAAAATAACAGTTATTTGAGGAAGTGATGCAGAACATAAATTAGGGATTGTTATATCACATAGGTATGTATTGAAACATCAAACTGTTTCCCCATAAATATGGATAATTACAGTGTGAAAATTAAAAAATAAAATAACTTTTATATTATTTATTCTGGAGGAAACAAATGATTTTAGGGGGTTCTGGGTTTTTTTTAAAAAAATATTCTGATATATATATTTTCAGAGACAATTATGGAAAATTGCATCCATACAAAAATATAATTCTATAAAACAGCAACAACTTAGGACTATTAGAAATTTAAATTGTAATGTCCAAATAACAGGAAATTTGAGAAGTCAAAGCAGAGTTGGGATTCAAACTATAAATATGTGGGAACCATGGGGAAAATGTAATGAGAAGGTCATTATCTTAGTGGAAAGATTTTAGGTATTATTTAATGATTAAATCAGTGGACTGTTGGCATTACTGTGATGATGGTAATACCAAGAGAAACAGCTATCACATCATGGGGCCATCTGAAGTATAAACTTAGTTTATAAGTTCTTTTTCCCTATTCAGTGTTTTAAACAAGCACAATGCATTGTTTATATTTTTAAAGCAAGTCATATATAAAACATCCCTTCATAAATTTATATAGTACATCAAAAATTAGTTTTTTGAGATAAGACATCTGAAGCAATGATTAGTTTCTGTATGACACTAAATTTAAATCATTTCAGGATTCTGTTATTTTTAGTACATCTGAGTTCTAGTCATAAATTAAAAACAACAAATTAGGTGACAGAGTTTTAAGACTGGGATGTCACAAAGACCACTGTTATTACTGAGTGGTTGAATTTATACTGCTTCTTTCTACCCATTAACAACTCCTTTAAAGATTTGGGATGATGTCTTTGCTACTGCAATGATGTGCAGAGGTTTGAAAAGGGGAAGTTGATGCTTCTTGTTTTCTCTTGGTCTCAGCAATAAGGGGAGAAATGCTATTTTACTAGAGGCATGAGTGAAGTCCATGAAACATCATACAGCTCTAAGAAAACCTTTCCACAGGAGAGAACATGTTTTACAGTTTAAAAAGTGGATAAATTTTTCATTCATTTTCAAACAGCAAAGAAGACAGCTGCTAAATATTGTTCCCTAGACTAAGAACGTAGCTGGCTGAGATGAGAGCTTCCACATGAGCTTAAAGTTGTTTCTTAATAAAATAATATTCCTGCAAATTTTGCATACTATTATTTAGCCAGTTTAAGAATTCATTTTCTTTATTGGGATTGAGATGTTTCATAGGTAGAAAGTAGTGGTTAAACAATGTTATGTAAATATTCCTTTTAAAAAATACTTCGCAGTCATAAAATGATCTAAGATCAGCAGTCTGAACTCACGAAGAGCAATTCATTGCTTTAATTGTGAGGAACAAATTAGCTTATAGGTGTCTATAAGAATAATTCTTTGATTAAATCTATGTGTTATTTTTTTAGATAACATGTAATCATTGTACTTATAAGAAACACAGTGATAATTTTTTATCTACTTTTTAATTTTAATGAATTTAGTGGATACATGGTGAATTCTATTACATGTATATACTGACTAGTAGTTGAATCTGGGCTTTGGTGTTTCCATTACCTGAATAGTGTACATAGAACCCCTTCGCACACTCCCACCTGTGAATTTCTGATGTCTGTTGTACCACTCTGTGTATATGGCTCTTATATACCATTATGTACCATGAGGTGCCCTTATGTATCCACTTAGAAGTGAGAACATGGTGGCATTTATGTTTTTTGTTCTTGAATTACTTCACTTAGGATAATGACTTCCAATTCCATCCAAGATGATGATGCAAAAGACACCATTTCATCTTTCTTATCTCTCAGTAGTACTCCATATTTGTACTACATTTTCTTATCTCAGTAATGAAATGCAGGATCAATGGTAGATCTATTTTCTGTTCTTTAAGAACTCTCCATACTGATCTCTTTACCTTCCTATCAATGGCATATAAGTATACAAAATTTTTCTTCACATCCTCATCTCCACCAATGTCTATTGTATTTTCTTTATTTTTTCATTAGAAAACATACAACTGTTTATTTTTTATAAGGTTGAAAAGAAAATATATAAACATAGACTACATTATAGAAAGATGATACAAAAACATTATTTAAAAATATATATCCTCCCCCAAAATGGTATTAAAAAATACCTTTTTGTCCCATATCCTCCCCAAAAGGTATTTTCTGTTCCTGAGATTTGCTTGCCTTTACTTTGGTCATATATAGTTTATAAGCATCACTTAAGATTTATTATTTTCAATATCTAAATATGATAAGAGAAATAGATATTATATGTCTATTCTAATTAGAATCAAATGGTCTCTCACTGTGGTTTTAATGTGCATTTCCCTGATAATTAGTGCTGTTGAGCATTTTTTCTTACTTGTTTGGCCATTTGTAGCTTTATAATTTAAAGTATACTGGTGGAAAGCATTCTTGCATATCTATCATGTAGTCAATATAAGAAAAAAAAGAGAAAGGGAAAAAGTTACATTTTTAACAGCCAATGACATGAAGTTCATCTGAAATGTATTTTTAGTTTTTAATTTAAAAGTAATAAAAACCATTGTTCTGTGGATGTCCTTGCCTAGAGGTATCTGCATGAAAACAAACTGAGTTGAGCAAAAAATACAGACTTGCCTAAAATAAGCACCAACTGAGGTATTTAAAGTAGACGTGTATCAAACCAAAAACTATAAAATAGACTGATTAAACATGGAAAAGAAAATTCCCAATCTGGTCTTCAAGATCAGAGAAATTTCCAGGTGAATATGATGTTTGGAAAACCAGTCCAGTAGCCTTCATATTGTTGCTAGAGAAATAAGAAAATAGCTGGGAGAGGTTTTCTGAAAGCCTATCTTACTAGATCCATTCTCTTACTTATTAATTCATTTATCTACTGAAACAACACAGTTATACAAGAATCCTCCATGCCAGTAACGGTGCTAAGCAATGCGGAGTGAGGAAAAGGGTGGAGGTGCTTGGTGAGAATGTGGCACTGCTTTTAACATCATGAGGGAGACAGAGGAAATCCATGAGCATCTTTTGGGGCCCTATCTGATAGGCAGTCCAGACAGATGCACTAAGGCCAGTTACCGTTGAATGAATTTATATCAGCAAATGCTTGCTTAGGGATGACTGTATGTAGACTTTATGTCCGCTGTCTATATGATGCCTAATGAGGTAAATAGTAGTGTCCAAGGTATCATCCATCTTGTCTGTTTGAAAAATAAGATGTTTAACAGAAATATTTAAACATGTTCAAGTCTCCCCATCTTCAAATGAGTACAAAGAAGCAAAACATGAAACAGCCAATAACACACATGACTTGTCTGCACTTCTTCATTTTGGGGAGTTGGGGTGGGGTTGGGGATGGTGCTTTTTTTCTCCCTTCCTCTCAGACTCAAACTTGTCATAAAAGCTGGGGTTTTTCTCCCTATATTGAGCTTTCAGTTCTTCACCTCCTAACCTTTTACTTACTCAATGTATCATCATCCTCTTTTGGCCCTAATCACAAGCACTCTCACTAAGATCCCTGATGAATTATATGTTACTAAACCAACGGGACATATGTTGGTCTTTTCTTAACTTTAGTTTTCACAAGTACCTCAAATACGTACCATTATCTACTTCTTAAAATTACCTGTGTCTTCTATCACACTGCAGCCTTCTTACCCCACTCCAGAAACTCTTATTCTCTTCTGTCGCATTAGTCTTTACCAAAGCCACCGAAGAATGGAATTTCTAAGGGTCATTTCTGGGATTCCCTCTTCTTGTCAGCTTCCTCTTTCTCCCTACTGTATCTTGCAGATTACTCAGTGCTGGTGATTCTAAATTACTACTCCCTGCACTGACCACTTTATGACCTAAAAAGCTATGTACATAATCTGCTAAAATATTTCACTCACACATTTCAATGATATTTCAAAAGGAAGTGTCTCCAAGCTGAACTCATGCCTTCCTCCATGATTTTCACCTCCCCTCTGTACTTTTTTGTAAATGACACCAGTATTCATCCAGTTGCTCACTTGAAACTTTTCTCCTTCCTGTTCACATACAACTCACAACTAAGCCCTCATGATTCAATCTCATGACACTACTTTGAAGGTGTCCACTTCTTTCGCTGAGACCCTTTTAGATATAATAGTGACTATATGACTGATCTTGCATCATCCACTTCCATTTCACTAACTTTTTAAATCCATTTTATAGCAAGAAAGGGTTTGTGTACATATATATGTTACTATTATTATTCTCCAACTTAAAATTATTAAATTGTTTTCCAAAGACCTAACAAGATTTACAATTTTGCCCTATGAATGTTGGTGTTAATGGGGGGCTTGTGGAGGATTTGTAGGTCCTTTAGTTTATTATCTCCCTATTTGCTTCATTCATTGAAGAAACAGTTTTGAATTCCTGAGGTAACACAGTGCACAGCAGAGAAGCACAGTGTGCCATAGATTAAAAAGGCATTGTGCCGTGCACTAAAATACGCTGCTGTAAAAGGCACAGCATGGAAAATCCCTCATAAAAATTGTGTCCTCGGGTGAGGGAGTGGTTGTGGTGGAGAAAGATGAAAGGTGAGTCATAATCAATGTATGGGAAATCCCACTCATGAAAAATTAAGAGCAGAAACTGAACTAATCTAACTAGAGTAGAGATGCAGAGATTCTGTTAGCAATGAAGATTGACATGTACTTGGGGAACAGTGCATAATTATTCTGAGCAGCACATAAAGAAATATGGACTTTATTCAAAAGGCAATTAAGAGGTTTATGGATTTTTTTTACAAGAGAGTGCAATAAGATAAAACCTAGGAAAACTGTTTAAAACTCAGAAAATTAATATTTGTACTAGAAACCCAATTGAACGCCTTATATTAAAAAACTATTGAGTCCTTTAGGAAAGCCTAGAAGCAAACTTCCACATTAGAAGATGATTTAGTAAGCAGAAGAAATGTAAATAATAAAGCACCCTATTGGGGTGCTTCTGTCATAATCCCCAAATTTTACAGTTTCTTCCCACTGCTTTCCTTCCTGCAAGCAGATTGGAATGTGCACTTCTCAGTTTTACGACCCTAACCTCATTTTTTTCCCTCACTCGCTGGACACACTCTACTCCTCTCCATCCTAGTATTTTAATCATTGAATTTGCTTCCTCCTCATTTTTACTATTCCGTGAGTTTCTTCAAAGTCTAACTCAAACCACATTTTCTCCTTTGTAAGTACCACTTTATGAAGTGCTGTTGTGTTGTCTCTTGTTGTTTATACTTCAGTTTTATTATGCCTTCTCTTTATTTCCATTTCCCTATGGTGACTACTGTAGCACTGGACACCACATTAAATGAATGAACAAAGTCATTTTTTTGAGAAATAAACATAATTGACAAATCATTAGACTAACTAACAAAAAGAGACCCAAGAAGACCCAAATAAATAAAATTAGAAATGAAAAAGTTTACACCACAACGGATACAGCAGAAATACAAATGATCATTAGAAACTGCTATTAACAGCTATATGTCAATCGACCTGAAAACCTATATAAAATCAGCACATTGTACTCCATAAATGTATTAATGTATGCAGTTATAATTTAATAAAAAATGAGAATTCCTGGACACATGCAACCTATCAAGAATGAACCAAGAGGGCAGCAACAGTAGCTCAGTGGGTAGGGTGCCAGCCACATACACCAAGGTTGGTAGGTTCGACCCTGGCCCAGGCCTGCTAAACAACAACTGCAATGAAGAAAATAACTGGACATTGTAGTAGGCACATATAGTGCCTGCTACTTGGGAGGTTGAAGCAAGAGAATCCCTTAAGCCCAAGAGTCTGAGGCTGCTGTGAGCCATGACATCACAGCACTCTACTGAGGGCATCATAGTGAGACTTTGTGTCAAAAAAAAAGAATGAACCAAGAAAATATAGAAAACCTGAACAGACCAATTAGCAATAGGAAGTCCCCCAGGAAAAAAACATCCAGC
Source organism: Otolemur garnettii (assembly GCF_000181295.1). Lineage (NCBI taxonomy): Eukaryota > Metazoa > Chordata > Mammalia > Primates > Galagidae > Otolemur > Otolemur garnettii. The sequence goes on along the minus strand of NW_003852542.1, from coordinate 4,797,804 downwards.
ATCATATAGTTTCACAACTAAATTCTACTGAAATATTAAAGAATTAAAATCGATTCTTATAAAACTATCCCCAAATATCAAAGGAAAGGGAATTATTTCTAATTCATTCTACTAGGCAAGAATATACAGGCTACCAAACTACCAAACCCAGGCAAGTACATAACAAATAAAGAAAAACTAGAGGGCAAGATCTGTAATGAACACAGAAAAAATGTCCACAACAAACCAAATCCAGCAAAACGTGAGGAAGGTATAACACTATCGTGTGGGATTATTCCTGGAATCCAAGGAAGACTCAACATATACAAATCAATAAATGCCATATGTTGCATCAGTAGAATGAAAGCCAAAAGCTATAGAATGATCTCAATAAATGTAGAAAATATTTTGACGACATTCAACACTGTTTCGTGAAGTCTTAATGAATGAAATGAAGAGGGAATATATCTTAACATAATAAAGCCTACATATGACTAACTCATAGCTAACATTTTTCTAAATGGAGCTTTTCTTCCTAAAAACTGAGATGAGATAAGAATGCCCACTCTCATTTTTCTTATTGGGCATAGAACTTGGAGTCCCAGCCAGAGCAATTAGGCAAGAAAATGAACTGAAGTGCATCATCTAACTTAGAAAGGAAGTTGTTAATTAGCAAACTATTCATCTGACAGGGGATTAATATCCAGAATATACAAAGAATTAAAATATCTCAACAGCAAAAAAAAAAAAAAAAAACTTAGTCTGATTAAAAAATGGGCAAATGATCTGAATATTTACTCTGCCCCCCCAAAAAATAAGAATGACAAAAAAAAAAAAGAGAGAGAGAGAGAGAGAGTAATGCTCAACATCAATAATCACCAGGAAAATGAAAACCAAAACCACAAGGAAGTATCATCTCACCCCAGTCAGAATGGACAGTATCCAAAAGACAAAAAATGTTAATAATAAATATTGGTGAGGAGGCAGAGAAACATTTCCTTAACACACTGTGTATACTGTTGGTGGAAATATAATTCAGGACAGTCATTATGGAGAGCAGTATGGAGGATAGTATAAAACTCAAAATTTCGCTGCTTCACAATCCAGCAGTCCCACCACTGGGCATTTATCCAAATGAAAGGAAATGAGCATATTGAGGAGATGTCTGCACCCGTGTGTTTACTGCAGCACTATTCACAACAGCTAAGGTGTGGAATCAACGAGGTATCCAAAATTAGATGACTGGATAAAGGACGTGTGGTATCCTGTCATCTGTGGCCACATGGATGAAACTAGAGTACATTATATGAAGTAAAATAAGCCAGGAACTTAAACACCCTATGTTCTCATTCATATGTAGAAACTAAAAAAAAAAAAAAAAAAAAAATTAAAAAGAAGAAAAGAATATAGAAACTAGGGTCTGGAAATGGGAAGATAGGGAGAGATTTGTTACAAAATTACAAAAGTATAGCTAAATAGAAGGAATAAGTTATAGTGTTCTATACCACTGTAGGATGACTATAATTAATAGCTGGGAGGAAGATACTGAACATTTCAAACATAAGGAAATGATTTATATTATGAATGCTAATTATCCCTTCAGATCACTATATATTAGATATATCAAAACATCACTATGTACCCCATGAACATATACCATAATTACTTGTCAATTTATAAACATTAACTCCAATTCTTGATTACTATAAAAAACCAAAGCCACAAATTTCCTTTCTTTGCTTTGCTTTCAAGAGCTGTTTTTTGGTACCAGCTTGGGAAGTCCGACCTCCTCTCTCCAGAAAGCCACAATAAGTCATTAAATATCTTTTTATATTTCATTTATGTATGTAGCCTTATCAGTCATGACATCTCAGCCAGATTCTGGGTGGGAGTTCATTTCATTTCTTTGGAGTGGCATAACAATGGACTTTCCTAATTTTCAGGGTTTCCTTTTAGAGTAATTTTTATTTTTCTTGTAAAGAATCTATGATATTCTTGATGACTCTCATTTTCTTAAGGTTTACGGCTCCTGAATGAGTTCCTTCATTTGTTATCATTTCAGTCAGGAACTAACATTTTTAAAATAATAATTTTTACTGAAATTTTATATGTTGTTTTACTTAGAGTGATTTCTTTACATAGATGTTTTGCAGCACGAACAGAGGAAGAATCATCTTTGCCATAATTATGAACTATGGTAGGAGCTTCTATTATTGATAGTACAAAAGTATTTTCAGGGTACGTAAATTAATATATTTTTTATAATTTATATATTAAGTGTATATATTTTTTTCTAGCAATATCTCGTTAAGCTTCTTATAGCACATTTTATTTAAGTACAAAAAACTACCAATCTATATATGAATGCGTATTGATGTATGTTTATAAATGACATGTAAATATATTATATTAAAATATAAGTATTTTTTCACAAGAATATTGCAAAGTAAGAAGATTCAGAGTTTAAATAAAGAAAAAAGTTTATAGTAACAGAAGGATTCAGGAACCTAAAGGGCTAAGTAGGATGACTAAAGGAAGGGAAACGTTGTCCTAATCCACTCTTTCCACCAGGGTTTGAAAAATCTGAAAACTCTACTTTAGTCCTGTCTACTCACTTGAAGGTCTTCAGCAGCTTGCCTTTGTTTGTAGTTCAGATATTAAGGTGCTATGCAATCCACTTGGCGATTTCAACTTACCCGATCCTCTGTTTTCACCTCTAATTTTTCTCTTAAAGGCTGGCATTCCAGTAACAGACTTTACTCACACTTCCTTAAAATGTGTTATGGACTATACAGCCCTGGGTTATGCTGTTCTCTGACTGAAAAGGCAAAACTCCTTCTTATTTCTGGTCTACTAAATATTACTCATAATTAAGCTTTGACTTCTTATGTACTTCAGAAGAGTAACCTTCCTGAGTCTTCTCCCCAGTAGTACTAGAGATCTTTGCTATTACAAAGCAAACCATGGGGGCCTCTAATATTGTCCTTGCCAAGGTATATAGTTGTTATCTATCAGTAGGTTTTCCATACTATTAACTTAAATCCTAATTGGAAGACCTTGTTTTGCAACCACCAGTTATAACCACAGCCACTGTGTTTTTTTTTATAACTGACAAATAGTTACTAAATATTTTTAGCATTAAAACACTCATGGGTTCCCTTTTAATGTAAGAGCTATAAATAAATGTTTCATTTATCTTTCAGACTAAGAACTAACTTTTAAAATATTCTGTTCAGGATATTTTGGTAAAGGATTGTTTTAATTGAAATTGAGTCTATTTAATAGCTTAATACAATACTCATTAGGTTTTATTCCTCTACAGTCACAGATGACTTCTTGATGACACTGTCCAAAGGACTGAGAATGGACTGTAGGGACTAAAACCTTTTCCTTCTGTACCAAGGAAAAGACCTAACTGACCCTTCGCCAGCATCTTAGTACTTAGATTTCAAGAGTTCTTTTTTTATTTGTTTTGTTTTGTTTGTTTTTTTAGAGACAGAGTGTCACTTTGTCACCCTTGGTAGAGTGCTGTGGCATCACAGCTCACAGCAACCTCCAGCTCTTGGTTTTAGGCAATTCTCTTACCTCAGCCTCCTGAGTAGCTGGGACTACAGGTGCCTGATGCAACACCCGGCTATTTTTTGTTGCACTTTGACTGGGGTTGGATTTTGAATCCCCTCGGTATATAAGGCCGGTGCCTACCCACTGAGCCATAGGTGTCACCCAGATTTCAAGAGTTTTACCACCATTCTCAGAAATGCAAAGAGTGGACCACTGTGTAACAACTATTTGTACAAACAGTATGATTTGTGCTAACCTTGGCTTTTCCTCTGGAAGTCTAGAAATTTTTTTTTTTTTTTTGCAGTTTTTTGGCTGGGGCTGAGTTTGAACCCATCACCTCCAGTATATGGGGCCAGCGCCCTACTCCTTTGAGCCACAGGTGCCACCCTAGAGAATCCAGAATTTTTGTATGTGCAAGGAGGAAGCTGCGTATGTGACCAGACTCTATCAAAAATCCCAGGGGCTGAATTCTTAATGAGGTTTCCTAGTTGGCAAAATTTCAGAAATGTTACCATGACTCATTGCTGGGGGAATTAAGGGTGTCCTCTGTTATTCCACTGGGAGTGAAGCTTTGAAAAGTCGTATCTGTTTTCCCTGGGACTTCACTCTATATGTCTTTTCCTTTGATGATATCCCTTTATGTTCATTTGCCCCAGTAAATCAAGGCATAGGTAAGACAATATATTGAGTCCACCTAATGAAGAATGCCACCTGGTGCTAGTCTTGGAAAAGCCCAACACCTTCAAACCACCTCCTCCTCAACTATTTTCCTTATTTTTATACCCGTTTAAAACCACTTTATCTCTCCTGTCCATTCTTTTTCCCAATTCCTTTTCATCTTTCCTTTTATTTCTTCTCTCCATAGAAGATAGTGTCTGCTAGCTACACATTTTCCTGGAACTTGATTCATTTGCATATTCAATCATACATTCAACTTTGAAAACTCACTGATTCATAAAATAAGCATTTGAGAGGCATTTACTACATTCCAGGCTCTGCGATTCAAACTCAGTAACTGAGGGTCCTAATTAGTCATCTAAAACTTACATTCCAATGAGAAAAACAAATTAGTAAGAAAATAATTACTTTGTTGTGGCTATATATTGCATCATAACAAACAATTCCAAAAGTTTTCAGTTTAAAGCAACAGTTTTGTTTTTTCCATATGATATAGTTCAGAAATTTCAGAGAACTCTCAGCTGGGCAATTTGTCCCTAGTGCATATGGTGCCAGCGGCAGCCTCTCAGCTGGAGGATCCAGTAGCACAGTTTTTTTCACTCCCATGGCTGTTATCTCATTGCCCCTTGGCTTCTTTTTCTACCTGACTTTTCATTCTCCATGGTCTCACCATGTGGCTTGGATCCAGGGTGATCACAGCTCTTCATGGAGGCTGGGGTTTAAGTGGCAGGAATCACAGCTGGACCACAGGCCTCTTAAAGGACATGCTCCTGACTGGCGTGGTGTCAGTGCTGTCATATTCTGCTAGTCAAGTCAGTTGCAAGGTGAATAGACTTGCATTCTACCTCCTTATAGACGTGTGGAAAGTCACAGTGCAGAGGAGCTTATGAGATGTGTGACACTCGCAGGTTTCTGACAAAACGCAAGCTCCTACATACTGTGATGTGAACAAGAACCACACAGATTTAAAAGAGAGAGCTTGTAGGGCAACAGAGAAACCATCACTTACCCCAGAGTACTGAAGTTCAGTAAAGCTTCCCTGGAAGAGGTAAGTTGAATTTGAAGGGAGAATGAATTTATCTTAGTGATGAAGATAATTGAGGAGGCTGCTTCAGGCTCAGAGGGTGCGAGGTAAAACCAACAGGTGAAAATGGCAGCTATGAAGCTATGAAGTAGCCTACATATTGAACAGATACGCTGGAAAAAGGGATGTTTCAGGTCCCAGCTGGGTTGGAGCTGAACAGCATGAGATTTCATCATGTTAAAAATGTAATTTAATACATATGAACTGTTTATTTCTGGAATTTTACATTTAATATTTTTGGAACATGTTTGGCCATAGAACCACAGAAAATAAAAATGCAGATGAAGGAGAATTATATAATTCTGATGCTTATTAACTGATTGAGAATCTCTCTATGTCCTTCTTATCCTATTAGGAATATATTATCCATGACAGAGACCAGCTTAAATCAATCATTTAGAATTCATTATACATAGCTAGGCATTATAGCGGGCGCCTATAGTCCCAGCTACTTAGGAGCCTGAGGCAAGAGAATTGCTTAAGCCCAAGAGCTGGAGGTTACTGTGAGCTGTGATGCAACAGCACTCTACACAGGGTGACATAGAGAGACTCTGTCTCAAAAAGAATTCATTATACATATATTTATAGCCATCACTGGAAGATTTGAAGATTTGATATTTTTATAATTTGAAATAATTATAATTGATTTCTTCTTGTTCAAAATTATATATAACATACTCCATGAGTGTGAAATGCATAGTATATATCAAAAGTAACCTCTGAATAAATTATATAGATAAAAGGGTAATGCTGACCACTTCCCTGAAGGTTACTCAGTTTCCCAAGATGAAATTGGACTTACATATCTTACATTTTACTTAGATTTTCCTAACATTCTTACCAAAATGAAAAGGTAAACTTATCCCACTTAGAATGATATAAAGGAAGGCATTCTTCCTAATTACATATTTCATCTCAGAAACTGACTCCATTTATTGATAACAACAGCAATATTGAGATGGCACGACTACATAGAGCAACTGAGGTGAGTCAATCAAAAAAATCCCTAAAAAGATATGCAGTGATACGTTTAGATAATCTCAGGCGTGAACTGCAGGTTAAATCATCAAAGACATCCTTTATTAATTGACTTGGTCATTCATAATTCAACAAGTATCTATTGAATAGCTCTTATTTTTCAGGTCTAGGAGTTGGTAGTAGAACATGGCTATACATCTTTTCCAGGAAGATGAGACAAAGTTCATGTGGATGGCTGCCACCTGAGTCAATAAGTAGGCAGATTTCTTAACAGTAAAACGAAATGGTCTAGCATCAAGTTTCAAGAAAATGAGTCTTAAGTTCTGGGTAACATTGACAATAACCCATTCCTTGCACAGGAAAGACAGCATCAAGATAGCAAGACAGGAACTCAAGCCAGGAGAAATATGAAAAGAACTAAAATGTATAGTATACCTTTTTTTTTTTTTTTTGCTTTTGTGCTATTGTCTTATTGTGCTATTGTTTTATTTCACAAATAATAAAAAGAAAATAAAGCACTAGAAAAGTAATAAAAGAACAAATTGGCAAAGAAGAGAGTAGTGATTCATTTGTGTAGGTAGTTTGCTAAGTGGCTCTAGGGGTGGAAGGTTGTGAAAAAAGTCTCTTTGGAAACACTCATGCAGTTAGATAAAAAAGAAAAATCAGAAGATATCGATAAGGGGAAAGGTTTTTTGTGTGTGTCAGCATTTTTAAAAAGTTAAAGGGTAGTTTTATGCCAAGGTATATTAAACTGAGGGGCTTTTATGGGAAGTGTATGTCAAAGTCAACAGTAGAACTTTTAAATTTTGAAATATAAGATGGGGATAAAAATTCTCAACAAAGACTTTTACAGTCACATGCATCAGTAACGATCCGAGGGATTCCTCACCTGTTTCTATGCAAAATCAGTAGGTATCTTTCACCTTATTATGGTCAGTAGAACCCGAGCAGTAATGACAACCTGCTTTACATATTTTGAGACTGGTCTAGAACACAGTTGCTGATTCCACCTGGTTTCCCTCCCAGCTTCTGTCTCTGTCAGTTCGTCAGCCTGGATACATTATGTCCTATGACACAATGTTAAATAGGACAGTTCATGTGGAAACATTCTGAAAGTTTCAGACCAGAGATTAGTTTCTGTGTTGCCTTATTCATGAACAAATTTGACGTTTCAGACCAAACAAGCTGGGCAACAGGTTGCTTGTTATTTTGTTGACACTTGGAATGAATCTCTGCTTAGTATTATCCTAAACAAGTTACTATAGAAGCCTATCATTTTGGGGTAGCGATTATTCCCTCAGGGAAAACCAATGCCCCATTTGAAAATTCTCTTGGGAAGCCAACACATTATGCTACTGGTCATTTTCACATTAGAATAAGACAGCATATTTTAATTTCCTTTGTTTATTATTTATTTGCATGGATTTATTATTGAAATGTATCTAATCTCAAAATTATGTGTTATTTTAATTTTTTAGTTTTATGAATATAATTATGTATATATTTTATTAAATTATGGCTGTGTACAACAATAATGCATTTATGGTAGGAAGACATTAAAGATTGAGGTCTTTGTAGGAGAAAATTAAACATATATAGCAATGAAGAATTCTCTAGCAAGAGCAAAAGTGCATAAATGCTTCTAGGCTGCCTGGTAAAATTGGAGCGAATGAGCCCTGGCCAAGGAGTCGGGAGAATCCTGGGTCTAGGACACCAATTGTTTTTATAACTTTAGGCATCTACCATTTATTTTGGATGTACATGTTTTAATGGCAATATTGTCAAATTTTGAAAATTCTAAGCAATTTAGAATGTGTGAGAACATTCTTGGGAGCATTTGCTTCTATGCAAATAATGTGATTATAAATATTTTCCCTAAAGTTCACACTTTACATCCCCTAACTCTAATAGTATGTGAGTCTCCATGTTGTCTTATTTTCTTTCAAATTTATTATTCATTCTAAATCCCGATGTAGAATTTAGATTAGACTAATTATTAACATTTCGTTGCCTCCTGTGAAATATAATTGAACCTTATTAAACAGTAAAAATAAATTCTAGGTAATTAATTTTTTTAAATGATTCAGATAAATCTTAGTAAATATTAATTTCATGATTAAATGCAAATAAGTAAAAAAATTACTTATTACATTTAGATGAGGTGACTTCAAAGAGAAGTAAATGAAGTATTGGAGGCAAAAGATTTTTTGTTGTTGTTGTACCAAACTTGTAAGTAGTTTAAAATGTATACAATGATATATTTATTCTTGTTACCCCATGCCATGCTTTTCACATTGGTACAAAAAATTTTTAAGGAACTATGCTGTATGTGTATCTGCGAGTAAATGAGTAATTGCATTAAATCATAGTAAATGAATTACTCAATAGTAAATCACAGGGATGATTTATTTTTAATGTCTATCTATTCAAATTGTCTATTCTATCTTTGCTATTTAGTATATGGCTTCAGTCAATGGCCTCTTAGAGGCAGAAGGCAAGCAGAATGGATTGGAAAATGAAATGGAGAGTTGGGAGAGAAATTTATGTTTTAAAGTAATTCTTTCAGAAGAAACTTGGTTTATTTCTTCTTCAAAATGCCTCTCTGAAAAAAAGCAAAATACCTCTCTGATGTTCAGCCACTTTCTTATATGTCAATACTTTCCATTATACTCTCTTGGATTATGCTTAGAAGGCAAAGACCAAGTAGTCAAAGGAACTAATTGAAAGTTTAGGGGATATTTTTTTGTACATCACTTACTACCATGTTCACTTATCCCATGAAATACACAGTTTTTAATGTCTTTTACTCTATTTTGTCCAGTTTGATTGAGTTATAATTGAAAAATAAAATATATGTATATAGTTAAATTGTACTTTTCTTGTTTGTTTTTGTTGTCTTTGTTTTCCTGAATTACATTAAACCTATTTGAACATAAGCCTTAGGCCTGTAAGACTCTTGTATTGCGTCCACCATAAGAGCAGGCATTTAGCACCCTGGGAAAAGAGAGCTCCTGTATACATGTGCTCATGATCTAAATTTCTCAAGTGCTTTTCATAAACTCTGTGCACTTACTTCAGCCATTGCTGCCATAGACTGTCCATTCAGGTCTCTCAGTCAATCCTTCTCTCTTTCTTTACAATATGAGAGATTGTTTTGGGGAGTATGAGTCTGCTCAACAATAATTGCATTTTTGCTCACCCGCTACGTTTGCTTGTGTTTCAATGAGCCAGAAGCTATTCTGAGCCTGACTTTGATGACCACAGACTGTCCCATCTCCAGGCATCCATTGTCCTCACTAGAAGAAACAATATCTGTGGAAACAATAGCTAGGTGTATAGTTTAATGAAATATTTTGAATTCCTGTAACATAGCATACTTAAGTCAGTTAATGATAATATGTGAATATATTTATTAATTCCTGTCCAGGTTTGATAATCAGTACATTTTATGTATCTTACCATTTACTTCACACAGCAATACTAATTGCATTAATGTACACAGCTATGATTTAATAAATAAAAAAAGTAAAATGAGGAAATTGAGAGTTCCTTTTTCTCCTCATCCATGCCAGTGTATGTTGTTTTGGAACTTATTCATACGAGCCATTCTCCTTGGAGTGAGGTGAGATCTCACTCTGGTTTTCACTTACATTTTTCTAATCATTAGAGACATAGAACATTTTTTAGTGAGTTTGTTGGCCATTAGTATATTTTAATTTGAAAAGTTTCTGTTCATGTCTTTTGCTCTCTTTTTTCTTGTTGGGATTCTTATAAGTGAAACTTCCCAGGACTAGAGAAACAAGTACACATACTCTGTACCAGCTTATAACTTATTAATCAACCTTACGTTCACATATAGAATTAAACTTTTATGAAAATCAAACTGGAATGGGAGAGAAGGGGGTAGGTAAATTCACACGGATTAGGTGTGGTGCACCCTTTATGGGTGAGGGGCACACTTATAATCCTGACTCAATTTGTGCAAATAAAAAGTATATAAACAAAACACTGGTACCTTGGCCGGGTCCAGTGGGCTCATGCCTGTAATCCTAGCACTCTAGGAAGCCGAGGTGGGCGGATTGCCTGAGCTTATAGGTTCAAGACCAGCGTGCACTAGAGTGAGACCCCCATCTCTAAAAATAGCTGGGTGTTGTGGCAGGTGCCTGTAGTCTCAGCTACTTGGGAGGCTGAGGCAAGAGAATTGCTTGAGCCCAAGAGTTGGAGATTGCTATGAGCTACAAAACCATGGCATGCTACTGAGGGTGACAAAGTGAGATTCTGCTTCAAAAAAAAACTCTACATATTCATTCAGTAAAGTCGTTAAGTAAAACAGCCACATGAACAATAAACAGAAAAAGCAATAAAATCTGAAGATCTGATTTTCAGGACTGACATAAATTATTTAAAATGTCCAGATTTTTTTTTTTAAATTGAGAGCCACAAGGAAATAGGATAGTATGGCTTAGTCATGGAGAAAAGAGATGTAGGGAGCTGTCGATAGAAACCATCTCTGAGGTGACTCAGACATTGAGCTTACTGGAAAAAGATGTTAGAGCCCTTATTCTAAATATATTCAAAGTACTAAGGAAAATATCGTTAAGAGAATCACAGGAGAGCATGACAGTGGTAACTCCCCACATAGAGAATACTGATAAAGAAACAGAAATTATGTAAAGTGGTTCTGGAGTTGAAAATTGCAGTAACTGAAATCCACACAATAGCCTCTAAAGAGGGATCCATCACCAGATTTAAACTTGGAGAACACGGAATAGGCAAACCTGAGTACTGGTTAACTGAAATACTTCAATTTGAGGAAAAGAAACTAAAAAGTGGAAAAAATGAAGAAAGCTCGGAGAGTAGTAGGCACTATGAAGTGTACCAGCATATGGAAAATAATTGTCTCAGAAGGAGAGGAAGAGAGAGAAGGGGGAGGAAGAGTATTTGAATAAATCATGCCTGAATACTTCACAAATTTGCTGAAGGACAAATTTACATATCTAGGAAGCTAAATGAAATCCATACAGATAAACTCAAAAAGCTGTGCACTGAGATGCATCATAGTCAAACTGCTGAAATACAAACACGGAGAAAAAATGTTGTCATTTTTGTTTGTTTCTTTGTCGTAGCGCCTGGCTTTCAAGGTAATATGTGCAAACATTAACTGAACACACAGCACACAAATAGGACATGGTATACAGTTTGGGAGGAAAAAATGGGAAAAGTCCTTAAGCAAAAGTCGGAGATAAATATGGTTGTTCTTCTTATAAAGGAAAATTCCTTAAGAATACGAGTAAAAATCTTCAACAAAATATTAGAAAGATGAATCTAGCAACATATGAAAAGAATTACAGACCTTGACTGAATGGGGTATATTACAGGAATACAAGGTTGATTTAACATAAAAGTCAATGTATATTCTACATTAATAGGATAAATAACAAAGACTGAACTATAAGACCTGAAAGTGTGGAACTCCTAGGAAATAACATAAAAAACAGAGAAAAAGCTGCTTGGCATTAGTTTTGGTAATGATTTTCTTGATCTCACACTAAAAGCACAAGGAATAAAAATAAAAATTAACAAGTGGGACTACATCAAACTAAAAATCTGCACAGCAAAAGAAACACTTCACAGAGTAAAAAGCAACTTATGGAATGGGAAAAAATATTTGCAAACTATCCATCTGATAAGGGCTTAATATCCAAAATACAAAATAATATCTAACAACTCAATAGCAAAACAAACAAACAGGTACAAATAACTCAATTTAAAAATGGACAAAAGACTTGAATAAGCAATTCTTCAAAGATGTACGAGTGGTCACCAGGTTTAGGAAAAGGTGTTCAGCATCACTAATCATTAGGTAAATGTGTATCAAAACCACAACAAAATATTACTTCCTTCCTGTTAAATGGCTGTTATAAGAAAAAAAGGTTATATATTGGCAAGAAGGATGTAAAGAAATTAGAATCCATATACACTGTTGGTGGGAATGAAGAATGTTGCAGCCATTACGGGAAACAGTATGAAGATTGCTAAAGAAAAAATAAAAAAAAAACTACTAGCATCACTTGTATGAAATAGTTTTCCTGGTGTTTCCGCATGCATTAACATAATCTCTATACATAAGAATATCTTTGTTACTTTTCATTCCTATTGGTTTTCAATCTCGCATCCTTTTCCTAAATTATAACTCCCAAACATATTTTCCTTTCTTTAAATTTAGATCACCTTCTCCATAATCCCAGGGCCTATTAAGGGCTTGGCAGATAGTCAATAATTTGCAATTGTTGAAGCCAATGAATGGATGCAGCGTCCTTTAGTCTCCACTGTGTTAACCCATTGATAACCCTGAATGAGTTACAACATCCTTCTCAGGCTCTGTGTTCACGTTTTCAACATGTGAGTGGCCATGAATCCTTTTCAGTTTGTTTTTTCTGTTTAGCTGAAATGATATAATAATTAGCGATTTCTCTTCTGAATTCTAATTTTTCTTCTGTTGTATTTCCAAAATATATCCAGATATGAATATAGAGTGGCTAAATCTCATTGCTATTTGTCTAATTTACCTTAATACTTTAATTCTTTATAATTAATTTGCAAAGATTTATATTGTGCCTATGATGTGCTAGATATTATTCTTGGCACTTGATCAATTTTAAGAAACTTAACCTGCCTGTTTGCCTTATACATTGGGTTCTATTATCCCCATTTGATAGATGAGAAAACTGAGCCACAGGTAAATTCCCTGTGGCTGGGTTCACACCATAATTCATCGAGCCTAGATTTAAATCCATTCATGGTTTGTAAACACTCCACTATGCTGCATCTTGGCTGGAAAATAAATATATATTCCCCAGGATATCCTGAAAATGCTTTCCTAAAATGTTAAATTACAAAGAAATAATAAAGTTGGTAGGTATATTTTCAATACATGCTGAAAACTCGTGCCAACAAAATGTTGCCCATCTCTACTGTAGACAACTGAAGGTTCAGAGCTGTGCTTTTTAACCTGTAATGTGTATATAAATCATCTGAGGTCATGTTAAAATTCAGACAGTGCTCCAATAGTTTTGGAGTGGCCTAATGTCTGCATTTTTAATAAGTGTGCAGATGCTGTCAGTGCTATTAGTGGATAAGCCATACTCTGAGCAACAAGGTTACAAACCCATGGATAAGAAGTACAGTGTTGGTGATGGAGTTTAAGGATAATCTGGTCATGAATATTTACTTAAGATGGCTCATCTAGGAGAAAGTGAGGCTAGAGACACCTGAACACCTGTAGATCTCTTTTACTTTCTCTCTTAGGGCTCTTATTTTACATCAACTTGCGGTATAATTACTCTATGCTTTTCAAGTTCTCTGTGATATAAGGAAGAAAAATCAAATTCTATGTTCAAATTAATCATCACAATTATTTGGCAGATATCTTACAGTCAGAGTATGAATTATATACCCCTAGCACAAAGGAGAAAGTAAATTCTAATACTTGTGGGAAGAAAGCAATTATATTTAAAAAGAATGGAGGGCCAAAGTTCATAGTGATTTGACTTTTACTAAGATGGTAGCAGTGGAAGCTGAGGAAATAAGGTATACAAAAGAGCCTGGGAGAAAAGTGAAGATTCCATTTGGATAATTGTGCATGAGGCAGGGAAGGGATCTGGCCAAGATCATGTTAAGCAGTTCCAGGACTCTTTTAATGCTCCAAACTATGTGACTTTCTGATAGCAAAGAGCTGCTTGAGAAAGGATACCCTCAGGAGTGAAGCTAATTACAGAAGTGGGACATCTGGAAAAAGGGACACGGGTGAGATGTCTCCTTTGTGGCATCCAGCATCTGCTTCAGAAAACAGCATCTACAGAGCTTTTTTTGCTTTCAAAAGTGTACGACGCACAGCCGTAGAATGGGGAGCATTTACAGATATCACTTTACAACCTCACTGGCTTCATCGATTATAAAGTTCAAGCAA
>NW_003852542.1:4731315-4783450 GCF_000181295.1 Otolemur garnettii | reverse complement strand
AGAGAGGAAGAAACAAGATGCTACCCAAACACCAATGTGCTTGTTGTCTAAGGGAACGGAAGATCATGCTTCAGCAGGATTGCTGCTCTAATGGATGTGCTTCCAGGGCCAAGGGGAACACGTGCTGAGAGTCATTCTGCCTGAATCACTTGAGGAAAAGGACAGTTTATAGATTATATGATCTAGGGAGCAACAGGACTCCAACTTTCCAAATCTTCCACAATAATCTGATAAAAAACAACAGCTTTAGAGTTGTAGATGGGCGAGGTGAAGTTGGTAGCAGGAAAAGTCTGTTAAAATTTTGTTCACTTGGGGTGCAGTGCTGACGATCCAAACGGGCTAATCTTGTTTAGAATAACATATTAATGATTTTACAAGGATCGGATTTTATTACACTTGAGGATGCTTGTTTCATGGATTAATGCAATATTCCATCGGCATTCATACATTTATTCTTTCATCAATTAAAAAAAAACATATCCAATAATTTCCATGGGCATGCCAACCTATCAGGAAGGTTCTACCCATTTAACATTTCAAGTCAAATCCTGTTATTATATAACTCCATTTAGTTATTTATTTGAAGATGATGAAATATTTATAACAAATAATTTCACAAACTGTGAATACTCCAACCTTTCCTCTTAAATGCTAAAGTCAAATTCCCTTGTTCAGACCATCATAAAAGCATCACTGGACTGTAGCAAGTCTTAGAGAAAGTAGAAAAGCAACACTGAAACTCACAGAAGGAGAGTGACTCGGTAAAGGCCACACTGCTAATTGACAGCCTTGACATTTAGAATTTAAGTTTTGCTTCAGTGAGTTTCTTTCTCAGAAAATGGAGTTTTGAAGAAATTAAGTAGAGCTTCCACTGATGGGGGAAAATGCTCCAGGAAGGAAAGTGGGAGGTGCCCTGAGAGAGGCCTCAGAGAAAGGAGTGGTTGGTATGTGTACCCAGCCAGATTAGAGATAATTTGCAAAGAATCCTCCGCCCATTGGTAAGGCAGCTCAGCACAGAGCTTAGAAGGACAGCTGCAGAAGAAGCTTGACTTAGGATCCCAGCTTAGCCTCTTGTGAGCCATGTAACCTTCACCTGTAATCTGTGTCTCAGATACTCTATCTGAAAAAGGCAGAAAATAATAGACTAACTCATAAATTACCGTGCAGATTAAATATGGTCACACATTTTAGAGGAAGTGTGTAGCATAGTGTAATCCTTGAGTTGTATTAATTCATTACTTGTGGCAATGACCTCCAGAAGGATTATGTCTATCCTGAACTATCTGCTCTGATGGAGAATTAGAATTGTTGAGGAGGAAACGTTGAATGATGAAGACCTTAGAGACTCAGTGCTCGACACACACGGGAGGAGTTCTGAGGTGAGGGATGATGGAGTGGTGGAGTACGTGCTCTTCTGTGTCACTAGAAAATCAATGTCCTAGAGGTGAGTGGGTATAGAAGTGCAATGTGGAATTACAAGGAGAAATATTTTAAAAGCATTTGTAGTGCAAATGCTACACAGTGCCCTCGTTTTCTGTGGTGCAAGATGAAACCCTAAAATATTGGATATGTTAATGACCAACATCAACATATTAGAAATCACTTAGTCCAGCAGACCACATTTACAGACATGGAACCTGATACTCAGGGAAAATAATTTTATCAAGATCACAGATCACCTCATAGAAGGATTGGAAGAGAAGGCATAGTTCCTACCTCCCAGTCAAAGGGAGGATGGAGCCAGCTGTAACCAAACTAGTGTGGGAGACATTAGTTTATTATACTTCTGAATTTCCCATGCCTTTGGTATTTCTACCTTCACACACAACCTGAACTTTGGTTTTATAGAAAGGACCAAATCAAAGGTATCCCTACGTGCACCTGAGAAGAAAACTGATATATAACAGAGTAACAAAAGACACACATACAAATTTAATATAAGTTTTACATGACTTAGGAACTCTCATGAGAAAATGAATATCTAAAGAACTGGCAAAACCTGAGTGGTTTTATATTAGGTTGAATGAACACAGAGAGGCAATTGTGAAAAAGTCTAACAACTAAATTATGTTTCTATATTAAAGGAAGATGCGGGTTTGTTTTAACAAAGTCTGTTTGTACAGAATTATCTATTTTGTGACGGCCTGTTGGAGAAATTTCTTTTCTCCCTAGATGGAGATAGCATCTTTTACAAGGGATGATTTATCTGCTCTTTTCAGGAAGAAACAAGAGATTAGAATATCCTTTTTATAGCTACTGTTTTTCAAAATCCTTTAGCTCAACATATCTTTATATTAAAGTGGACATATATTGAGGTGACATATTCTATCACCCTTCAGCAGTACCCAGGAGTAGGACAACAGCCTGGAATCCCCTCCCCTTGGAGCAGCAAGTCCACCAAGTAAATGAGTTATCAGCATGGCTACCACAGCCCTACCTGAGTCTACCAAGTAGGAGTCCACATTCCAAAGTGATCTTGTCGAGGTCTATGCAGAAACACAGCCCTAGAAGAAGGTCTGTATTGAACTCTGAATAAACAGCAGGATGATTACCTCTTCCTAGAAAATTGGAATAGTATGAACACCAGAATGTTAGAACCAGGCCAGGGATATTAGTTAACTTGCTAACAGCTTGACTTAATGCTGAGCTTAACAGACAGCCTCAGGCTCTTTACATTTCTGCTGACTTTAAGGGTAGATTGTTAAACTTAGAGCATATATGAACTTGCAGTGGAGCTTAGAATCCTCGGCATTCTCATTTTATGTGTGTGTGGGGAAAAAGTGGAGAGTCATTAAAGGTGACTGGCCCTTCTGGTTGGATATCCTATGAGTTTATAGTCTTGAGTGCATGTTATCTCTGGGGTTCACAAACTGAATTGCTCATGCTAGAGTTACATAGAGATACACTTAGCTCCTCAGGTAAAGGCAAAAGGCTCAAATAGCTGGGGATCCCCATCCTCATTCTTCTTTCTTCTATTTCATATATAGGATTTGATATAAATGATTTAAAGGAACAGAGTGCTGCCAAACTGTAAAAATACAGCTAAAAATTTATTATCAAATATCATGAGATCCCCCTCTCCTTTCAAATCTTTCCTGTTCCAACTCTCATTTTTTTCAGGGTCATGTTCAAAAACTAGTGAATTTTATAAACTTACTTGAACTCAGAACTTTGCATGCAATAATAGCTCTACTCATTTATTTATTCGTTATTTCCCTATTCACCTTTTCAGCGAAACACTGAAAGGATATAAAGCACCTAAGAGTCACAATCTCGTGTGGAGACAGATCTCTGAACAAACCGCAGAGCATTGTACAATGAAGCACAGATACAGATTTTGAACAAGAACATAAACAAACAAGCCCTTCTTGGGTGGGATGGGATTGAGGGAAGATAGGGGCTCCTGCATGCAGATCATCGAAAACAAAAAGATGTGTGCATCAATCACACAGGATAAGTAATTCATAGTCTAAGAGAGCAATACGTTCAAGGGCACGTTGGAATTTAAACACAATCAATACATGACCTTTGCTGGTTACCACATTCACATTGTAACAGGCTTCTCCTGACTCAGCTGATTTTTGAAAGTCTTTGTAGCAGGTTGCCTGGAGCCTACCTTGGGGATGGCTCTGAGCCCCGCTTCTTTGTTTACATCATAGCTGGCATATCTCATAGTACAAACTCTTGGCTTTCTGGTACCAGTGGCATTTTTCCTGATTTTTATCTTAATCAAATGAACCATCATCCAGTGTGACTGTTAAAAAACACTTTGTTAGTAAGTTATCAATCCACATGAAAAAGAATCTTCAGGGAAAGGTGAGATAATATAACACTGTAACAATGGAACAAGGGATGTCTTATGATTGTATCTGATATGGACTTTTGGCATTGGTATGACCACATGCCTAACTCCACAGGTCATCATGCAGAGGGTGTTATTTCCGTAGGAATATTCTTGGGTCCCCGACACAGAGGGGACTCATTTGAAAAATGAGCATCCGTTATCACTCACAGTTGGAGATATTGTGATAGTTTAGTCTTTCTAAAAATAACAGGATCATTCATTAAAAGCTTAACTTAGGGAAGGATGAATCCATTTATAGATACACAATGAAGGTGAAAGAAGCTTTTAAATAGAAACTTTCAGGAAGAAGAAGAGAATCAAAGAGAATCCAGGAGAAAAATGGATTTTAAGAAAAAAAAAAATGTGATCGGGTGACACCTGTGGCTTAAGGAGTGGGACGCCAGCCCCATATACCAGGGGTGGCAGGTTCAAGCCTGGCCCTGGCCAAAACTGCAAAAAAAAAAAAAAAAAAAAAAATGGGATCTAGCTTTTAAAAATAAAATGGTAACGAAAAAAATATGGAGCTGTATTGTGCCTTTGGATGCCATCTTGTCACAAACAAGGGAAGTGGTTCGGGATGCGTGTCCCTGGCCTTTTTGCTTCTCCTGACAGGAGCCTACCTAACATTTATAAGAGAAAAACAGGGACAGGCTTCATTTTAACATCTGTACAACAACGTAGTTCACTGATGAACGCCATAAACAAGGGGATCTCAGCAGAAGGACACACTATGCCGGTGGTGTCAGGCGTGGAGCAGATGGGAGAATTACACACCTGTGATTTATGACTCAGAGGCTTCAGGGATAGGCTGTTTTCTGAGTGTTGCTTTGTTTTTGTGTTTTGGTTTGATTTTTTTCTTGTTATCTCCTCTGGAGTCTGACTGGTATTCAGGGTATCTCTAATGCCCTGTGACTGCTAAGCACAGATAATTAAAGCAATAGAGTGTTCTAATGGTACTCATTTCATGGGGTCAGGCCTCTGTGAAATGGGCTTCATTGCATTACACTATTTCCCTGGTCCCTGTCTTCTAAATGTTATTAGGTAGTCAGGAAGGAGACCAGCCTTTAAAAAATTAAAAAAAAAAAAAAAAAGCAACTACCAGAAGACATACACTAAGCTTCGTTTCTCTTTCCTTTTTTTGTAAACAAATTAGTCTATGAATGGTATCTGGGCAAGAGCAATGCAGTGACTGTTTATCTCACCTGGTGCTGAACAGAGGCAACACATCTACCAGTGTGTCTATCACAACTGTTTTTCTACTGTGCTCTCAACTGCCCTGCCATTTACCCTCAGTGACCCAAAGTCAATAAAAAAACCAACATTCACTGACCATGCCACCAGCCACCACGATAAAGCATTTTTTAGTTTTATTCACAAAAAACTCTATCAGATTATACAAAGAGACACAAGTAGATGACAACAATAACTTTTAACAATTGAAAACTTAAAACAAGGCTTACTGTGAAACTACTAAATATAAGCAGTTCCGTGGACTGAACATAAAAAAAACCAAACAGATTTTTAGCTATCAATACCTTACAATAGGTGCAATGCCTTCAGCATTCAGTAGAAAGTTATTTTGGATCTTGAAATTTATATCCAGATAAACAATAAAACATGAAGGAAAAGCTGTTTATAAACATGTAAATACTAAATAAAAACAAACACACACACACAAAAAAAAAACCTTGAACTTTTATTCTCAGGAACCTAGGAAGCTAGGATATAGTTCTCCAAAAACAAGGAAATAACATAAAGGACAAAGAACTTATGTGATCTACAAAACAGGGAACCAAGGGCAGAAGTGAAGTAAGCTGGATTTTCAGATCCATAGTGCTAGAAAGACCTAGCTGGAGGCGGGGGGTGGGGGGAGGTGGGGGTGTGTCCAACCTTCTTTTTTCCTCTGCACACATTGGAAAAAAAGTTGTTCTGGGTCCCACATTAAATACACAAACACTAAGAAAAGATGATTAGCAAGAAAAGATCCATGCATACTTGTCCTGATATCTGACACCACAGAGAAGCAAAAAAAGTCCTCACAAAATCAGCATGGGGCCCTTGCAGGCTCAGGTTGGACACCCTTGAGAAGGCAGTCAGTATTAATTGGTGCTGGAATACTTAGGGTCTCCACAAAGAACAGTAACAGAATGGAGATGATTCACCGTCTTCTGTGTTTGCATGTATAGATAGTTTATAATGCTGTTGAAGAGATCGGACATGCAAAGGTAAAAAAGATATATAGGAATTCCATAAAGAAAGCAAGTGACAGTTATTAAGTACATGTGAAAAAAATTAAGAAAATGTAATCCTAGTTTGTAATAGGACTTAGAGCAGGGAACAGCAGTACAGCACTCAAGATTGTAAAGACTGTTGATTAGATCAAACATGTGAAACTCATTCAGGGATGAAAAGAGGAGACTGCATTTACATAAATGTGTGTGTGTGTGTGTGTGTGTGTGTGTTGGGGGGTGAACGTATTTGGACTTAAAGTGTACTTTCTGAGGGAATGACTGTGTTTCATTCTAAGCTTTAGTCTACAATTTTATGTTATTAATTATAGAGTGCATCTTCTCTGAGTGGAACAGAGAGCAAGATATTGGGTGATTTTTTCAGAAGCTGTTCATTCAGACTTGGTTGCTGGAATTGAGGTTTTGAGGGAGGTACATACTTAAGGTGACCAGATTTTAACATTGGTAAAGCGGGACACCATGCGGGGGGCAGGGCAGAGGTGGGGTGGGGCAGGGCCTGACAACAATGCAAACTTTGATAAGCAGTTCTCGATAATCACTGCTCAACAATTTGTTATTATTACAGTTTAACATTATAAAATTAACAAAAATAATATAAAACTCATATCTTGGTGAAATAGCCACATGGCAGCTAAAAACCATATATTCCCTTACTGTTCTCCTGCCCGTTCATACATTCTTTCCAAAAATCGGGACTTTTTTAAACCCCAGTGGGACACTGGACAAATTGTTAAAAATCTGGACTGTCCCGCCAAAAGTGGGACATCTGTTCACCCTATACATGCTACCTATCATGGTGCATAATGTTGCTAAAGAAATCTAAGAAAACCAGTGGAAATAAGCAGAGATGGGAGAAAAAGGAAAGAGAACGTTGATTCCACGTCTCTCTTCAGAATCAGTCTGTGCAACACTCCAGCAGGCATGCTACAAATTGCTCAGCACAATTTAAGCATGTGGGCAGTTAGTTTGGGTCATTTCCCCTCCATCTCTCTCTCTCTCTCTTTACCCAGTAATTTACCATTTTACAAATGACTGTTGGATACCTGTTTGTTTATCCCCTTTAAAAAACTCTAAAGAGAGTTTTGGTAAATTATGTAATAATTGATTTTCTACACTATTTTATTTCATTTTATTATGAGTAGTTTGGTTACTTAAAAAAGAATTCAATCGTTTTGGCAGTATTTTTTTTTTTCCCCTTGGGATTTTTAGCAGATTGTGCTTTGTGCTTCATAGCGAACAGTTTTCCTCCTGAGAAATAAACTGTGCTGGCAGAATTAGTATTATCTGGTGTTTGAGGATATTTCTGCCTCACAGGTAGACTTTTCAAATTGCATGTTTTTCCCTCTAAGAAATAATAATGTTAAAAATTTGGCCATGTTTCTTTTTTGAATGTAAAAGACCCAGACAGACCAAGCCGTGATTACTACAGACCCTTTCCAGGGTTTGTAGTCTTTTAGCTTAGCTGATTTCACTGGCTTTACATTCATTGAATGTGTCACTATAGTAACAATTCATCTGATTTGTTACAGAAGTGTGTGACCCTCACCGCCATTAACTCAATTGGAGATGCACAGATTTGTGAGGATTCAATGTATTGAGCAATTAACGTCTGCTGCACCAGCTAGTGTAAGAAAATATGATGAACAGCCCCATTTGTAAATAAGATTTTGGAGAGAATATTTAGTCTACTTAAGAGAACAAAAACGGTTAATGGCTGGAACATTCCAGCTATCTCTATACAGATAGATTCTGTTACTGATGTGAGCAATAGATACATTAAAAGCTGTTCCTTGAAAACAGCGCCTAAGCAATAGGAGTATATTCTGATTACCATGTGATTTTGAAAGCAGAGTCGGGTTTTACCTGCAAAGTTTTCCATGTACCTGGAAATGATCTGCTCTTCTTGTATCTATCAATTTATTCATGTGTTTATCCAACACAAATTTATTTACTGTTGAGTGTTTGAAGATGAATGAGATGTAGTTTGTCCTGAAAGTTTGTATAGATCATTAGAAAATACATAAGGAATTGGGACCAATTTATTATTTTATAAGTAAAATTGTTTTAATTAATTAAGATATGAATGGCTCAAAGGAAAAAGATGATGATTTTTTTTTTCCTAAGGGATAGACGATGTATTGTGCTCCAGATGAAGATGATGGTGTCTACAAAACCCCAGAAACAGGAGATGGGTCTCCAATATGAGCAGGGGGAGAGAGCCAGCCGCTGGACTCTTGGGAGGAAATTGAATAAATTCACAGCGTGTCCTGCAGTGCGGGAATGATTGGAGAGGGAACTAAAATAAGAACTCAGAGAAACAAGTATGGAAACAGACCTGCCGATTTGGACAACTCTGAGGTCCTGCCCTTCCCAGAGGCAGGCCTTCTCCATGCGGCACCTCTTCGTCAGTTCTGTCTCCAGTGCCGTCATCTTCATCGCCTTCCACGAGTTCAGTTTTGGGGGCGATCAAAGCTTCCAGCGGAGACTGACTGTCTCAGACTCTCTGATGCAGACTCACGTTGCACGTCCTTCATCAACAGGAAAACACCTTTCTTGTGGAGAAACAAACTAATGATGCAAGAGAAGCCTTCTTGCAGGGAATACTTGACCCGAAGCCACCATGTCTCAGCCCCTTCATCTAAAGAAGCAGCTCGATTTCCTTTGGGGTATATAATGCCGTCCATCACTATTTTGACACCTTCGCGAGGCTCTTCAGGGCTGTTTACGTGCCTCAGAATATCTACTGTGTTCCTGTAGATGAAAAGGCAACCGTCGCGTTTAAAGATCCGGTGGAACAACTCCTGAGCCGCTTCCCAAACGCTTTTCTGGCTTCCAAGATGGAGCCAGTGGTCTACGGTGGGATCTCCAGACTGCAAGTGGATCTGAACTCCATTTAAGATCTGTCAGCCTCGGAGGTCCCAGGGAAGTAGGTCAACACCTGTGGGCAAGATTTCCCCCTGAAAACCAACAAGGAAATAGTTCAGTATCTGAAAGGATTTAAAGGGAAAAACATTACCCCGGGAGGGCTGCCCCCAGCTCATGCACTCGAATGGGCCAAGTATGTCCATCTAGAGCACCCGGGCAAAGAGCTTTCCCGCGTTGTCCAAGCTGCCGTCGCCCACCCCCATAATGTCACCGTTTACTTTGGCTCGGCCTACGTTGCCCTGTCTGGAGAGTTTGCCAACTTTGTCCTCCATGACCCTCTGGAGATTGATTTGCTTCAGTGGCTCAAGGACACTTTCAGTCCTGATGAACATGTCTGGGTGACACTCAACTGAATTCCAGGTGTCCCTGGCTCTGTGCCAAGCACATCCTGAACCGGTGACCTCATAGCTGTAAAACGGATTGACGTGGAAGACCAACCTGGAGGCTGCCACGGCCATTTGCATCTATGGAAATGGAGACTTAGAATGGCTGGTAAATTCACCAAGCCTGTTGGCTAACAATTTCAAGCTTAATACGTATCCCCTTACTGTGGAATGCCTAGAACTGAGGCTTCGAGAAAGAACCCCCCAATGAGAGTGAAATCGCGATACGACCTAGCTGGCATTTGTGATCTGTGACAACTGGGGACTGAAGGGAGGGAAACTGCAGTTGGGAGGAAGAGTTTTCCTTGTGTGAGACTTTTACCTTGGTGATGTAATGGTTTCCGGGACCACTTAAAATATCCGCGGGACACTGTGAAACACACAAAGATAACACTGAAAGAAGAAAGCCACATACAAAATTATAATACCATTTACAGACAAAAACATACTGTGTCATATCGTGTTCATAGTCAGGATAGATGTTTGCCTTGAGTAGCTGGTGTCTGGAAGGTGAGATGAGGATTTTTTGAAGGCTAGTCATATTCTGTATCTTGATGTAGGTGCTACTCATATGTGTGTTCACTTCACCAAAATTCATCAAGTGGTACACTTATACTTTCCATACTTTTCTTCATAGAGTTTTTGCAGTAGTAAAAGAAGGAAAAACATAATAGTTATCTATTTGATAAGTTTCTTTCTTTCTTTTCTTTTTCTTTTTTGGAATTAAACTATGTTAATTTAAATCTTGATCCAGCCCTGTAACAGCCATAGGACATGGAATATCACATGTCAAATATCAGTGTCTTAATTTCTGGAACTATAATATTGGAGAACATATTTTTCCATAAATAATATTTTGGTAACTAAAATATGCAGTACATGTATTTTCTTCCATATAATCAATATCCAGTAAATGTTGATTCCTTTTTTCTCCATCCACCATATTTATGGTAATGTAAAGCTGAAGTTACCGATTTTAGCAAGTTAAAGATGATGAAATCATTCTGGCATGACGGCTCACACTTGTAATTCCAGAAAATTAGGAGGCTAAGGAGGGAGGATCACTTGAGGCCAGGAGCTTAAGACCAACTTGTGAGATATAACTAAATCCTATTTTAAAGAAAAAAAGATTTAAGAGTAGATTCAGGTAATATCAGTATTCTTTTATTGAGGGTGAGAATATGGGTACTTAATGGAAGAGTCATATCTTGATGTCCTTACATTACTGAAAATAATAATTTAATACACTTAAAACCAATATTCAATTGTTTATTATAAATAAATTAAAATTAAATTTAAAACTAACAAATGATAGACAAAGTGAACAGACACAGGAAAGAAATAAATTAGAAAAATCTAAAATCTAGTACAAAATTCCTTGCCTAAAAGCCTGGCCCTTAGGAAGAGACTATCATACTAGAACTTCACCCCTCCCCCAGTGCAACTCCACTGCAAGGTCACTGAACAGACAAGGCTCACCTGAATGGGGCTTTCCTCTCAGGGAGATAAATACTTTTTGGGAATTAAGAAATATAGAACATCTAAACCTTGTCAAAAAAAAAAAATCTCTAAGACAAGATGCAGAAAATCTCCTTTCTTCTGTCACATTGATATGGTCAAAAATCCAGTCCATCTAAACATGAGACTTCTTAAGTGTTAATTGCCACTCCTGTAATTTATATATGTGGCCCAATTAAAGTTTACTTTGACATTCTACTCTTGAACTGTGTTTCCTGTCCCATACTCTATGTATATCAAAATTATAAATAACTTAAAACAATAATAAGAGATAAATCAGTGAAATTAACATAGTTAGAAAAACAGTTTAATTAAAAAACACAAGCCCAACAAAAACTGTGACATAAAGGTTTAGCCTTCCCTCATTAAAATAATAATTAAAACAATAATATATACAATAAAAGCAAAACTAGCTTAGAACAAGAGGCTGTTCCACAGCCCTAACAAGTTAAAGATAGGCAGAATTCCCCCACTCTGACCCAATTACTCTTTAAAAATTTTTCTCATTGTGTCTTGACTATTCATTTTCCCCTTATCTTCCCATCTCTGCAAAATACTGAGAGAGAACTCATAATATAGTTTGGGGCTAGTCTCTCAAATTTTATTATTCTCACTTTAAAATAGTTAAAAATTATAAAAATTAATTTTTAGTTAAGTATTCACATGGGTCTATGCATTCTCATAGACTATAACTTAAAAAAAGAAAAGATATTCCTGAGAAGATTGTGGTGGTCAGCCAGTTTATGGGTTTTCCCCTTTCAGAACACAAAAGAACTTCTTAAGGTTTTAAATCATAACTAATCCACAGGTTCTGAATTAGGAGTAATGATTTCTATCCCTGAAATCTGCATTTTCAACAGTTAGTGTACTACGATACTCATTCTGGGGATCACACTTTGAGAGATACCATTGTTGTTCTGGTCTCCCTCCTGTGCTTGCCCTGTTCTGTTCAGTATTGCAGACAGTGGCAGGTTACAGAGTGAGAGGAAGAGAAAATTCAGCGTCTCTTCCCTCACCTCAGCCTAGGTCTCTAGCAGGGCTAGTATATGTTGGAGGCAGTGTCTCCTCTGTGGCTTCTGCCGCCTGGAAGCTCCAGCTTGGTTCCATATTTTATGAGTTGATCTTTGGTCCCTGGGCTCCACCTCCTCCATTTGTCCCTCCATCTCTCTCCTGGTTTGATAATGTTTGGGTTGTCCCATTTTAAACCAACTCCCTGTGTGCTAAGTTCTATTTTAAATATTTAGGTTGAACTTCTCTTTTCCAGTTTTGGCCATGACTGATATAAATACCATACTTTATTGTCCTAATGACATTAAACTCATGATTGCAAATGTCATCTGAGTCAATTAATTCTAAATCCAGGTTTTACCTAATATCTGCCAAGTAGAGCTCAGGCATCTAATTGGTCACAAGAGCTTTAAACAGAAACATTCCTATGATAGGTCCTATTGAATTAACAAGGAAGGATTTCATTTGCTCATTTAATTATCTGTGTATTAAAGCACAGAAGGTAGCACAAAGATGAATAG
Organism: Otolemur garnettii; assembly: GCF_000181295.1. Taxonomy (NCBI): domain Eukaryota; kingdom Metazoa; phylum Chordata; class Mammalia; order Primates; family Galagidae; genus Otolemur; species Otolemur garnettii. The sequence goes on along the minus strand of NW_003852542.1, from coordinate 4,771,002 downwards.
AAGGCCAAAAAAAAAAAAAAATGGATAAAAGAACTGGTTGACTTGTTTTGCTCATTAAGGTTGCTGTGCAACATTAAGCTAATAAAATAAAATCCAAAGACTATAGGAACTGAGCTCATTAAATCTTTGGGGAATCCACCATGATGCTTTGCCTTAAGAATCCAAAGAAAAGATATAATTCCAAAAATATTTTTAAAATCATATCAGCATATATTTGTGTTTTTTTCAATAAATTCAAATTATATATGTGAAGCAAACAACATGATATTTTGATCAACATAGGCTTTGCTGGAGTGGCTAAATCAAGCTAATCAGCTTATGTGTAACTTCATATACTTAATCATTTTTTGTTGTGAGAATGCTTAAAATCTACTCTCAGCAGTTTTCAATTAAATAATACATTATTATTAATTATAGTCACTGTGGTGTACAAAAGATCTCCTGAACTTATTCTTCCAATGCCTTTTTATTTCTATATCATGCTGCAAAGATATTAGACTGGGTCGGTGGATGGGTTCTCATCCCAGTTTTGCCATCAACTTATTGAATGACGTGGGGCCTCACTGTGCCCATATATAAAATGAGGCAGGTCTAAGAAACTTCTACCTGTAATACACTATGATTCTTGCTCATATATTTTTGGTGGTTTGTTTGTCCTTGGGCAGCAACATATCTGACATTAGATGAATCAACGTGAAATGTGTGGGTGACTATAATGCTAACAGAAATGAATTCCTACTTCAAATATCTAACCTCAGATATGCCCTTTATCATCACAGATTTTGTATTACAATAGCCCTCTCCCTCCTACGTTGGCCAGGCCACTCCTTTTGGTAAAACTTATGATATAACCTTTGTCTAACTTGTCATAAAGATAAGGGTGCTACATTTCCACACAGGATGTTTTACCCTATGGCAAAAAGAAAGAGTTTTATACAAGTTCGTCTTTGTAATTTGTTCTTAGGAAATATACTCAAAGCAAATCTTTGAGGAATTTAAAATTTACCTCCAAAGAACATTTACCTGTAGTGATAAAAAAAATATGTATCTCTAACTGTAGTGAGTTTTCCATTCATCATTTTGTTTGCATATTGGTTTAAAAATCTTTTCAAAATAAATGTTCAAAGTTACTAGGGAAGAAAGTACCGAAGAATAAGTCCAAAAGAAATATTTTTCTAGAAAGAAATCTTATCCACAGTCACTTATTCACATGAGTTTTCTAATCAGATGTTTAACCCAGTTGAAGTCTCTGGAACTTTCAGAGGTTCCGACATTACACCTTTGCCCATTTTTCTTATTCAACTATCAATTTTCATTAGCTTTTCCTGAACTTGCTTTCTGAGATTGATTCTATCATTTACTTTTGTTTATGTAAATAGTTTTGTCATTATTAGTTTACACTAATAATGAATTCTGCCACTCTGCACTCTTCAAGGATGCTTCCGCAAGGTAAAGAAATAAGGATGTATACATTTTCACTTTAATGTTTTATTTTGACAATTTCCAAAAGCTACATAAAATTTTTAAGACTATCATCATTATATATATTTATGCTTACCTCAAAATGAACTATTCTAGGACCTAAAATGAATTAATATTGTTATATTTCTTTAAGCATCTATGAGTCCTGTGATGCTATCAATTACTACCCAACTACTAAACCCTAAAACCTTTAACCACTATGCATAGGTAATTTGTGTGTGTATTTGTATGCACTTTTTTCCTTCTAGAGTTCCATTGTTTGCCTTGGTTTGCATTTTCTTTTATTTCCCTTTCCTCACCTTTGTATTAATAAAATCTGGAAAATCTACATCAAGGTACAAGAGTAACAGAGAGTTACTAACAGAGAGTTTTGGCACACTTTTATGGTTCTATGACCTAGGTCTACCTGCAGAAAAGGCAAAAGGAATCTTTGTACCTTGCTATGATTAAACACAGTTACCTGCAGATGAGATTATGGTGAGAAAAAAAAAGAAAGAAAGAAAAAAAAGCTCATGGAAAAATATAAAGCAATTTTGTCTGAAGTATTATTTTATCATCTCTCTCTTGCAGACCTAGTACAGATATAAACAGTTTCTCATTGTCAAGGTTTCTGCTATCATTCAAACACATTTTGACCAAGGTGCTTTCTTCATTTTTATTATGTTGCATTTAAGTTTGCTAGAGTTTCCTACTCTATTCAGTTGTCAATGATACATCATGCCTAGAATTCAGAGTGTGATTTTCTTTTATCTTTGCTCAGTATTCACTGAAGAACTCTATTTGGTTTCAGTTCTTCAACTATTATCTCTATGTCATTAATATGAAATCTGTAATTCTTACCTGATGATACCATAATGTAATAAACCCCTTTCATAATGCTTCCTGGACCTTTCATCTGCAAATTCAGTGCCACTTACCATATTTTCTGTGTAAAATGCATACTTTTTAAGTTAAATTTTGAGAGGAAAGTAAGGATTTACATTATACATGAGTAGTGAAGATTTTGTATCTATGTACATGTTTTTAATTCTTTTATTTATGTTTAAAAATATCACTCTAGAAAGCAATAATGATATTCACCTGGAATATAGTTGTCAGTTTTTTTGACCTTATGGAAAACTTGCAGTGAAAGCATTTTTGGCCAATGAAAAGTAATGTATTTCTCTTTGTATACTGTAGGTAGGAGTTGGCAATCTAACTGATATTATCATAAAAATTACTGGAAAAATCCCTGTCAACATGGTTGTACACTGCAAGTTTTAACAATTATTAAATATGCTAAACAGCATGGCAATAGAGCTGCTAAGAGACCTCCTCCCACAGAGAGTGTCATCAGATTGTGAAACGTTTCTTCAGATGCCATGGTAGGAAAGGCAGTGCCAGGGAACCCCCAGAGTGGCTGGAGGTGGATGAGGAGGTGAAGACCTCCATTCTGGAGCAGTGTCAAACTGAGATCTCTGTTTCAAACAAGATGATACAAGAAGAGGGTAAAAGGATTGCTCAAGAATAAAACATTGATGGTTTCTCAGGGACACCTAAGTGGTACTTTTTGAAGAGAGAAGGTTTGAACATGAGGGCATGAGTAAAGCTTGCCCCCAAACTTCCAGCAGATTATGAGAATCAAGTTTTGGAAGTTCACTTTTATGTTAAATAAATCTTTGAATGACTTACAACTTTGAGCTGTCCCAAATTACCAATATGGATGAGGTCCCACATATTTGATGTGGTAGCCAGCCGAACTGTGGATATCAAAGGAGCAAAGACTATGGCTATTAAAACCAGTGGACAAGAGAAAATATACACACTGTTGTTCTAGCCTGTTGTGGAGATGGGACAAAGCTACCACCTATGATATGTTTGAAAGAAAAACATTTCTGAAAGAAAAGATTCCAAGCAGAGATATCATCAATGTGCATGAAAAAGGATGGATGAATAAAGAAGGCGTGGCAATCTGGTTTAAGAAAGTCTGATTCTAGAGGCCTGGAGGATTACTGAAAAACTCAGCTTTGCTTGTTTTTGATCCCTTCAAAGCCCATGTTACACAAAGTACAAAAGCAGTTTCAGCAGACTTGAAAGCATACTTGCAGTGATACCTGGTGGGCCAACCAGCACTGTGAAACCTCTTGATGTGTCAGTAAACAAGATCTCTAAGGCCCTAACGAGGAAATAATGGACCCTGGGTGGATGCACTCAGCTGATAATGATTTAACACTTCTATGAAGAATCAAGAAACCATCCATCACCCAGGTTTGTGCTGAGATCCTAAAATCATGGAATGGTGTTAAGAAGGAAGTGGTTTAAAAAATAAGGCATCAGCAATGTTATGGGTGGAACTGAGGATGATAAAATTTACTGAGATGAAGACTCTTCAGAAGACAGCTGTAATCAGAAATTGAAGAAGACAATACTTTTGATCTTGACAATGACAAAGAGCTCTTAGCCTTCTATAATGCATAAATATTTTAAATTTGTTAATGGTACATAAAAATTTCTTTTACCAGAATATGTTGAAAACATGTGCTAAAATTCCTGTATAATACATAAATAGAATACCTAAATTTAAACAAATAAAAATTTGAATTTAAAAATTAAAATGAAAATTTTTTACCTGAAACGTTGCACCGAAAACATGGGTGTGAATTATACATAGGAGTTCATCATACATGGCAAAATATGGTTGTCTGTAACAGAATTTACGCTCCATCTTATAATTCACATCCCCTTTCTGACCCTATTTTCTCATTTCTTTACTTCTTTTAATGATACCATATCTCAATGAAGTCATTGAAGTTAAAAGGACCACAGAAACAAAAATAACAACAACAAAATCTTGGTATATATCTATATGTCTCAACTCTGTGTCGATCAGTCATTATATTCTGTCAGTATAAACTGACGTATCTTTAAATCTGATTTTCTTTCTGTCCATCTTGTTGTTCATTATCAGGGATCTTCATTACCCTTTGTTTGAACTTCTTAACTGTTATCCAGGCCAATGGGTGTATGAATGATTGCTAGAGTTCATTTACTACATTGCTATCACTATTTTCTAAAACATAGGCAGATCACATCAGTCTTCTGCTTAAATAGAAAATCAAGGTACAAATGAACCTATCTCTCTGGCTTTTCACTTCTCGTAGCAATGGGACAAAATATTAATGCCTTACTCCTGCCTAAATTTCCATTCTCATTTTTCACTACTAGTATAACACTGAACTTCTATTATGTTATATAAATCAGACTAAATTTCACCTCTATAACTTTAAATTTGCCCTAAATATTACTCTTTTCATATATTTGACATAGTAATACATATTTCAAGAGTTCAAAAAAGTATAACTTCAATGAATTTTTCCTTAGCAACTGAGGGTAAGTTCAAAGAGGGTGAGTTTAGTACCACAGATATCACATTGAACTGATATTATGTTAATAACATTATATTATTTAAAGACTTTTGTCTTAGAATTCAGGTTTTTTGACACCATATCTTCTTCAACCCATCTATCCATTTTTGCATTTATCCAATAGTATAGAAAGTTTATTACATAGTTTGTGCTAGATAAAGAATAAACAGAGGAAAAGAGATTCATACTCCATGTCCAAAAGTAATTCTCTTTAATTACTGAAGACACAAATAAATACACTTTAAAAGAGTATATACATGCAATGCAGAAACATACATGCAATGTAGAAACATACATGACATCAAGATAGCTCGAGTGATTACCTCTCTCGGAGTATAGTCAGAGGAGGATTTCTTTCAAAAGTGATATCTAATATGAAATTTAAAGGACAAATTGGCATGGGCCAAGATTTATTGAGAGGGCAACTGGGAGGGCACTCCAAAGAGAGAGGGTGATGCATACTAAAGTAATATCTGTCTATTGAATTAATTGAAATATTTCATTCAATCCTTCAAGCAATATTTTAGGTGAGTATTATGTGTAAGGAACATATTATGTTAAGGAGTCAGACATACCTTTGCATTTAGAATTCAGAGTTGAGTTTTATCACTGAGTAATAAAATGGCAAATATAATTATATAATGCCCAAATGGTGGGGATCATCTCTCTTCCTACCAACTCTGGGCATGGTTTCATAATGAGGGAGCAAACATACGTCAAACAACTCGGTATGCAATTGCCTCTCAAATAAGCTAAAGTGAAATTATCAGAGAAAGTTCTGAAAAACCCCCAGTTCACTAAACTACCCAAAGAGGAAAGCAATGTTTCAGTAGTTGGAACTCCCAGAGGTTTATTTTCCCTGGGAAGCAGGAAGATGGATGGGCTTCCTGATTTTTATCCCAGCACCTGTTCATTCTATTCACCAAGCTGCTTAATCATGTGCTCCTGCCAAAGGAGTGACAGGCCATATTTCCTAATATGCTTTAATAGTTAAAATTACAAAATAGTACATGTGATTTATTTGACTTAGCAACTATAATTTGGGACATTCCCAAATGTTCTCTTGGGTTATTTTAGGCAAAAATTGTCCCCGGGAAAGGGAAAATATTTTGCATAAATGCTGTCAAATCTTGATGGGATGCACTAAAATTTAGGAAGCCGAAATAGTAGGTAATAAAAGAACAGTTTCCTTTTTACTGTATCCATGTATTTTCAGTGTCGAACACATTTCTCTTTATTTCTTTTTTAGGTGGACATTTAAGCTGCTTTACAATCTCTGGGTAAGTAGCTGCTGACTCAAAACCCACATTAAAAGTGTTCGAACTTTTCTCTTATTTAGCAATAAAAAAAATTAACACAATAAAATGAAATAAAACAAAATAAAGTAGTTTGAAGAAGGTTAACATGGCCTGGCAGGGAGTAGAACAAACACAAATTCAGAGTTTTATATATTTTATACTCTGGTAGGGCTTAGAGTGTGGAATTTCTCTTAAAGGATATAAGAGTACAGCCGGGCATTGTAGCCGGTGCCTGTGGTCCCAGCTACTTGGGAAGCTGAGGCAAGAGAATTGCTTAAGTTCAAGAGTTTGAGGTTGCTGTGAGCTGTGATGCTACAGCACTCTACTGAGGGTGACATAGTGAGACTCTGTCTAAAAAAAAAAAAAGAGATAAGAGTGCCTGCCGAAGGCTTGAAGCAGTCCAGCAAAGAGAGTACCAGTGACCACAGGCAAGATTTTGGTCATGGGTGGCAATCATATTCCCTCTCTGAGGATAGCATGGTGGTAGTATTTAATGAATGGAAAATAAACAAACAAATAAACCAAAAGACATTCTAATAGCCAAGCAGACACAGATGAGTTAGGTTCACTCTAATTGTTCAAACATAGTTTTAACAAACTTTTACCTAAGCACATTAAATTAAATATTCCCATTGCATCACCAGATTAGTGATAATTCAGAGGGAAACTGTGAATTATCTGACTGACTCATTGGTCTTTGCAAAACAAAGCAAAATCAAAATCAAAAAGCAACAAACAAAAAATCCCCATCAGTCTTTTGAATCAGCTTTCTTGCTATATTAGAATACTCTGGAAGTTCACTGTACCTTCCAGCTGACCCTCCTATAAATTAATCATTCTTTGTCTAATGCTTAACCTCATTAAAATCCTGAGAGCTCTGTTGTATCAAAATTTTGGTAATGCCACATAGACTGTTCTAGAGGTTAAATACAGTTTTGAGTGTTCTTTTATGAGGGGCAGTTAAAAATAACTGTCATAGATTCACAAAATCATTGTAAGTTTTAAGTATATTCATAACTGAAACTCACACATGTATACACACACTCAGATATTAGAGTGGCTATTGAGATTTTTGACTTACTTTTCTTTGTTAGATGAGAAAGTGAAAATTCCTACATATTATAACATGACCTACAATTCTGAGCTATGAGCTTCTCAAAGTTAATAATATTCACCAGATAAATAACACACCATAGTTGGTTGTTTTATAAAGGGTAGTGACTCCCAGGAGGCTAATCTGTTTTCTCACCTTTAAAGGATAAAGGTAACAGCATTAGTGTCATGTTTTTCTTTCTGGGGCGATGAGGGAGAGCTGCCATCTCAGTTACTTCCTTTCCAAGGTGTAGTTTGGCCTGTTATTTCAAACAGGACAGTCAACTAAGTCTCAGTGGTTTCACAGCATGAATAAAACAATGGGTTTCTTCTGGGCAACCTGTGCAGCCAAAAGACATTATGGCTAAAACCTTTGTAAAGATTTTTGCTGCCTTGCTACCCATAGACCAAGTTATTTTTGCCTCGTTTATAGTTCTTCATGTTTTAAAATGCTGGCAGAGAAATTAGTTATTTATCCACAGTTAATCTACAAAATTTTCTGGAAAAAAAAAATGACAAGTGACTTTTGAAAACCTAACTCTGGTGCTGGCATTCTTTATCCCAGTCAAATGGCCAAGTGTTTTCTCTCTTTCTCAGGCTTACTCTCTTCCGCATAGCAGAAGGTATGAAAGAGAGAGTTGTGGAGGAAGGAAGGGACTGTGAAACCTCCCCCTAAAAATTTACTCCACACCAAAAATGGAATTGGCATTGATCCTAACCTTGAACGGGTTGTGTCAAGGTCACAGACAGGGAGCTCCTTCTTATCAGCGTGGGCAGGAAGCCCATTCATTAACTGAGCAGGGCTGTAAAGAAGTTGGATAAATCCCTAACTGATTAGTTTCAATGACCTCGGATACATCATTCCATCTTTCTGAGGCTCATTTTCTTCATCAATAAAATCTAAATATTGCTCTAGCTCCCTTCTACCTTCAATTCACCGTATTTATATAAGTTATGTAAGTTTTAAGTGGACTTAAGAGTCATGGATTAGGCTGTCATTATCACTTGTTAACTCACAAAAGAAGGGATATGAAAAAGTGTTATTTGTTCACAAAACAAAATAAAACTTTGAAGGGTTCTATCCCCCTCCCCCAACTCCAAAACCTTGCTTACACTAAGGGGGGCCGCACCATGTGGTCTCTTTATCCAGGGAAATGTGACCAGAGATGACATTTGTGCTTTCCACATGGAAGCTTTTTAAAACAGCCTTGCATGCAAACACATGGTGTTTCCTGTCCCTTTTTTCCTCTGCCACAGGATCAATCACATTCAAGATAAAAGACCTTCCATCAACCTAGGGCTGGAGAGAGAGGGACACGGGATACGGGCATAACCACAGTCTGGCTTGCAATGTGCATATGACAACGAACAATAAATAAGCCTCCGCCATGGTGAGCCACTGGGATTTGGTGTCATTGGTTCCCATTACATAACCTAATAAAAGCCCATGAATCTACTAGAGTGTATTTCCAAAGCATTATTGTGTTTTCATATTTGACTTGTCTCAGATCATAAACACACATCGATAATTCTGTAAATATCTTATCCATGTCAAAGTTAATCATTATTAGATTATTACATAATCTAATAGTATTATTAGATTACATACTATAATTACATATAGTAATTTTTAAGGTATTTTTTTAAGTCCATTCCTCCTTGTTTTTGTCCATTTGTGCTGCTGTAATAACCTTAGGAAAAAAGAAAAATTAAAAATTAAAGTGGACACGACCTATTAAAAATGTATCTGAGACTGAGTAATTTATAAGTAACAGACTTTTTTCCCTACAGTTCTGGAGGCTGGGAACTCCAAGGTCAGTGTGAGTGACACTAGAGTTGCATCCCCTGGAAAAGAGAAAGGCTGTGTCTTCACATGGCAGAAGGCAGAAGGGCCAGTGAGCCAAAAGGAGTGAAGCTATTTTCTCTAAGGGCCTTAATCCCATTCATGAAGGAGGGGATTCCATGGCCTAATTTCCCTTAAATGTTCACCTGTTGATATTAACACATTGGCAACACCTGAATTTTAGAAGGGCCATAGTTGTACCATTGCATTTTCTGTTCATACTTATTGGCATGACCTGTGACCCACTCACTCCCACTCTGTGGCCACTTGTTGGGTTTGAATAGTGATGGGCAAGGGCAGGATCAAGAATACAGGGTGGGGGAAGAGGGAAGGAGGTCAAGGAGAGGTCACCTCCCCTGGCCTGCCTCCCCACCTCTCCGATAGTGGCTGTATTCCAAGCATGAATCTTCTCAGATGGCCTGCCCCCTCTTCCAAGGCTGTGGAACCTCTCCTATTCTTTTAGGCCTAGGGATGATAAGGAATTTTCTATTATTGTCAATCCTAGGGAGCTCCACTATCCTGTATTGTCAGGGCCCAGGACTGGCCAGGTCTCAGGCCCAGCTTAGGTAGGTTCTGGACGCAGACCACTAAGCTACCTTGCTCAGGAATAGTTTCTCGTAGGTGCTTGAGGGCTATCTACTTTAGCTGGAGAGAGAGAGACAGAGTATCTTGGAGAGAGTAAAGGTCTTCTTAGAACAGATAGCTCTTAGTCTTTAGCAGAGCTTGGTAATCTTCAGCAGAGACGCCGTGCTGGCGTTCTACAGGCAAGAGAGGAGACAGAGTCAGAGTAAGTGGATCCGTGATAGAATGCGCATGCCTCTTGACTGCCTTCTCCTCCAGCCTAATATAAGGCTGAGCTCGTGCCTCTCAACACCACAGGTGTAGAAACTGCCAATTCACCAATGCTCTCATCTCCTGAGCTCACTCAGGCTTGTTAGAACCAAATCTCTCTCCATGCCCTTTTCACTAAGGTGTTCCATTACAGGTATTTCTTATAACTCTCACTCCCCTTAGCCATAGGCTATATGGGCTGCTACACTGTATTGACACCCCTAACCCTGCCTACACCTCTGGATTAGCCTCTTTGTCTTTATAGTATATGCAGTTTGCCCGTCAAGCTTGTCAAATGTTTTGTACAGAGCCTTCAATGCTACAGTCCCCTGCATATCCTCTGTGGATAATTCTTCCTGATGAACCATACATTGTTTTTGTCTTATTCTAGAATAAAATTAATTTTAGCTGTTATTAAAATTATATTAATCACAAATGAATGCATTTGAAGAAAATCCATATTTAAACCCTTTACTCAACCCACTCAAGGTATGGCCCCCACATGGTTTTCCTTTTATTTGAATCTGCATGTTTCTCTCAATGAAAATTCTCTTCCCTCATTTTACTGGGGTAATGCTTGAGATATTTTTATATGTCTCTATATTTCCTATTGCTGTGAAGAACAGGATTTCATTACCTTTTATTTTCTAACTTGTGATTTCTGGCATAGAGTCACGCTATTTTGTATAACTCCATCAGATGCAGTCACTTCCAATCACCTTCCACAATCACTTTTTGTAAAATATTTATAATTTTATTTCTACTCTTATTTCTGTACTACATACACATGGTCTCAAATTTCAACCACAATAACTATTAATGTGGGTGCTTTAGTGTTTGAAAAATGAACCTTAATCTCACCATATTAGTGCTTCCCTGGAAGTAGGAGTTTCTGTTTTCTACGAAATTAAGATCTTTCTATATTCTTTTTCATGCTTTCCATGACTGTAATAACTTAGAGTTTGGGAAAAAACAGTAAGACCTTCATATTCACTGGGCTGTATTTCCCAGAGGCAGGGGCACTGCGTTGAGAAGACTGCCAGCTCTGCCCTGCCAGGGTCCAGCTCCGTAAAGCAGATTTCTGTGCAGCTGGCTGGCATGGATGTTCAGACTGTGCATTATGACCTAGACTTCCCCAGAAGTAAGTATCAAGGTGAGACAGCAAGATGCTTTCACTTTGGGCCTCAGACATATCCTCTAATCCAGTTTATATTCTCCAACTCACACTTTAGGAGTCTTTATTTAAAGACCTGATACTCAAAGCACATCTTATTCATTGTAGTTCTTTTCTTCACAAAAACTATCCCAAAGACAGAGGCGTAGTGACTACATTCTTCCAATACACAGCTGCATTAATATGTGTTTGATTTTAATAGAAAGGATTTTAGCATTTCACTGATGAGCACAAAAATGACTGAATTCAATGCCTGTCAGTACATTTCTCGTAGTGAACATCTTCTGCTGGTACCTCTGTACTCTGTCTCGCCAAACGCATGCTCTTTCCACACTGAAAGCTTCATCATTTTGTACACCCACATTTTTTAATTTTTTTTAAGACTACCCAACTGCATCTGTGTGGCATGCCTCTTATGATACTTCTGAACTCATTTTCTTTCAGGGTTCTGTCTTAAAACATTCACTTATTCTCCTGGTAAGATAACATTCTAGGTCATGCTGAAATTCCAATGAAAGTTTGTTTGCACTAATACCAACACAGTGATAACAAGAAAAAAACATCCTTCTGTCTAAAATACATTAAATGCCAGGCATGATCCAAATACTAGGCTAAGCAATGTGTGGGCATGTATATGTAGGCACAAAAACATGGACGCATGTGTATTCATATGCAAACAAACACATGTTACATATTAATGGTATATTCATAAGGTAAATACTTTGTCATTTCTATTTGAAAAACACAAACTTAGGTCAAGATTCAAAAATTAAATCTTTTGTCTGTTGTTCAACACAAAGGGGAAAAGATATATTTCCTCATTATTTTTTAAACTGAAAAATTAAATCCTTACATGTAAATGGGAGGTTTGAATGCATTTTTTATTGCACTCCACCCAACCTGGCTAACATTTTTCATAATAATGTGCAAAATCCTATTTGAGGAATTTAAAAGGTAAGAGTAAAGTTGAGAATACTTCTGGGGATAGCAAGGATGGTGCAATAAAATGTGGTCTGTGTGCTGATGTGTAAAGTACTTAAACATTCTTATCTGTTACGTTGTGAAAGGGATGAAGGAGGCAGAGGGGGTGATCCTTGTTGACTTCATGAAAGGGAGGGAAAAATGGGCAGAGGGTCAACTTGCTGCTGGCTCCAGAAGTTCAAACATGCTCAGTCCTAACCATTTGCCAAAAGAACTGCAGTGGAAGACAGATAATTACCTGAAAGTTGTCAAAAATAAAGTACTCACTACTGGTGTCATTTTCTCCTCTGGAATTTGGTGGACAGGAGATATATCTGGGCAGATGCCCAGGTTGCCCTGGATGTGAAGCAGTTTTAATTATTTAACATCACATCCTCTTTGCTAGTCTCAGAACTCCAAAGGTCACTGGACAAATGAAAGACGTTTTCTCAAGACGATTCTTTAGCTTCCTGTCTTATCTCAGGTTTGTTCCCATGAGCATTGAACTCCAGTATTTTCTAAAATCCCTCATGGTGGCAATTTTTTCAAACTTTTTTGAAAAGTACAAATCAGACAATCATCAAATATATCCCCTTCAACTCTTAATAGAAACTCAAAAATAAATATTAATGAAAGACAGGAATACTTTCTTCCTGATACAGCATCAAACATCATCAATAAAAGCTTTGCAGTTTGCAGATTAAAATGTCTTATGTGAGGAATCAAAATATCTGTTTTTGCATTTATGAAGTAACCAGAAATATCATTCATTGACTATTTGGTTGTATGGTATCCTCATTTGTTTCGGTAGTAAATTATGATGGTTATTGCTTTGGCTGCAGGAATTTCACCAGGAGATGGTGATTAAAATGGCCTTAATGATGCCTTAAACTGGAATAAACTTTATAGAGATTTCTTTCTGCCTGTACCCTCCTATCTCACTGGAGCATTTACTTTAGGACACTTGTTAATTGCAAATTCTTTCTCTCCTCTTTAGAGATGTAAATTTTCTTAAAACTCTCTTGGCCAGTTTTAAGACCCAGCCATATGTTTTTCAAAGTACTAGGAGCCAGAGCTGATTCTTTGAAATGTAGTCATCAAGGAAGATGGAGACTTTACCATCAGTCTGTACAGGAGGGCAGGAGCCTAACTTCTAACTTCCATCAGCAGCAGTTAAGTATCACTAGCTCACAGCAACCTCTGAAATCACTAGAGGTTATCACTAGCTCACAGCAACCTCTGAAAATCCTTCAGACTTTTGTGTCAGTGGATTTGATTTTAGTCTCTCTCTCCTATTGCAATAGTTGTGAATAAAGTTTCCTTCCCCATCTATCCAGTGAAATTATTCTTCAACAAAGGCTAAATGACAAGTGAATCTATTTCAAGTGCCAGAGTAGAAAGTTTATTCTGGCACCTGTGATTTCAAAATGGAGTTTCTTGTGCTTTCCAATCTCTGAGTGTCTACTTACAGTTTTCTTTCTTCCTACTCATGCATCGACAATGTGAAGGCTGAGAATTCAGCTGTTGATAATTGTAAAGTGAATTTTATAGTTGACTTGGCTCTTATGGCCAGGGATAATCTTAGCCATGTAGCCAAGCATCATATGGCCTTGATATTTGTAGGAGTGAATTCCTTTCATGCCTACATCCTTTCAACAGATAAAAAAAAAAATCATAATTTACCTACTATACTAATCCATATATTGACTAGTCTTCTAATAGTGATATTTTAAAAATTTAGGATGCATATATTAGTTTGTGTTCTAAATAAGTTTTTCCGTTCTCCATAGTCGCCCTAAAATATGGTGGAAGAAGGGAAAATAATTTTATAAATAACATTCTGTGCCTCAAACAAACATTCTCTTATCCAGTGTTAGTGCCAAGAAGACTTAAGGTCCACAATTTTAACATGACATGCACTAAGGCTTGACATTTTTTTTAGTGCCAGGTTTACTAGTAGGGGTAACAACAAAACGTGTGAATTCTGAATCTAAAGAAAGTTCTCTAGACACTTTCCACCAGCTTCAGAGCACACAAGAGAGATGATCTGAGTGGGAAATTGAGGATGCCAAGAATGAAGTTCTAATACAGAGAGTACGCCAAGAATGAAGTTCTAATACAGAGAGTACGTCAGCTCATCCTGAGCAGTGGGGCTTCAAAGGATGCCTGGCCATTATCAGTCCTTTTATAAACTACTAAAGTTTTAAATATAGCACATGGAAATCATAAACATAAAAGCTGATAAATTATTGAAGCTATCGTCCTTAATTTTGACTTTTCTGCCTAGAAAGTTTCACTCACAAAACCATTTATTTATTTAAAAGACAGAAGATAGACTCATTCACTCATAACAGCAGCTATTACGTATTGCTTGGGTTTATCTAGTTAATGAATAATTTATTTGCTATGAAGAGAAATCAAAGAATAGATCCTTTCTCCTGACCCAGTGAGACCTTATCTGTGGAATATAGATTCACCATACATAAACGAAACCAATGGAAGATTCACAGCCTCCCCTCTTCCAAGAGTAGAGAATAAAGGGTCCTTGGCTCAAAAGAGTTGTAGCTTGTTCCACCAAAGAGAGAGAGCAAGTCCATAGCAGGGAAAGAAGTGAGCATCCTCTATTATGCTTGCCAGACTGAATGGAGGTTGAGTCTGCTGAGACCAGTTAGAAGGAAGATATCAGTGTCCCAACTGGGTGTCAGCAAGTGAAGACAAATGGAAGTGAACATGTTACTCTTTATTCTTACTGAGACCTACTACTTTAGATTGCACTGGGAAGAGGACCAAAGAGCTCCAGTTACATAAAATTGACTGGGTGTTGTTTTAACCTTCATCTATAGCAGCCCATTCATGGGCACAGACCACTCTTTGCATCCCTCCAAGCAGTCATGAAAAAAAAATTCACATTCTTATTTTAATATTCTCATTTGCTTCTATGTTTAAAAAAATAGTAAAAAACATCATGACCGATAGGCTTTATTAAACTTAGGAGAAAATCTGGCAACCAAAAATACAAAAAAATATTACAAACCAACTTTGCTTGGAGGGAACAGGTGCATTTTGGAGTGAGCTATGGATGCAGATTTCTGATGGCCGTGATCATCAGTGGTCAAGCCTGGGCCCTAATATTTCCCAGGAAATGTTGCAGATGAATTCTATGCCTCATTTCCCTTGTCCTTACAGATGACATGCTAGCCACCAAATGCTATAGCCAACTTTTGTTTTTTTTTCATCCTGCTTAATGACTTCAAACACTGAAATGAGAGGAGTCAGTGCCACTGTTTTCTGATATTTTATAGGAGTTAGAAGGCCATAGGATTTGACATAACTCTTACCACTATAGCCAAGAATTGTTAGTTTGTTGCCAAGCCTGGACATGTGTAGCTGGTATTCACTGGAATAAAAGAACTTTTGTCTGAGGTCTTATTAAGGGCAATAGCATTTCCAACCTTGTTTCCAAATCTCAACCCAGGTGGCTAGAGTAGACCTTGCCAACTCCAATCTTACAGCTTCAAAATGGAGATTTGGCCCTTATACGTAGCACCAAATCTAGCTACCCCTCAAAATAGGCTTCTGTTTTCCTAAAATATGGTTGGCAAATAGCTGTTAGACAGATTTGTTCTGGCAATGACAGCAAATCATTTTTCTTAGCGTAAAAACCACTTAAGTTATTAAACTTTTTGTTCAGGATGAGAACATTTAGTAAAACCTCTGGGCTTAAGTCAAGATGTTTCGAAATCAAAGGTCCATGAAAATAAACATGTTAAGAATTTTTCTTCTTCTTCTTTTTTTTTTGATTTTACACTATATTTCTTTTTATTTTTTAACAAATGTAAATGAATAGAAATGTGTACTGATCTCTCAGTTGAAATTTTAAATTTTGTTTTTTGCATTTCTGATTTAACTCAGGGAATATATGAGAGTGGTCAGTACACATGGCTGCTAGTGTTTCACATGAAATAAAGATACCTTTAGATGGAAACCATAGTCATAATAATAATAGCTTCTTATTATTACTACTATGAAGCAATGGGCCAGGAATCTTTAGGTACATTTCTTAGAAACTCATAATTCCTTTCTGGGCAATAGGTGGAAACACATGAAATTATAACAATCAAATATTTTGATTCATCAAAAACAGTAATTTTGTGAGATTCAACCTAAGTATCCTATACTGCTAAAGAAAAAGTTAAGACTAGGAGATTAAGTAATATAATTCCAAAAATACAAGCTCTGCAACTAGCACAAATGGCATTGACCACAGTCTCTCGTGAGTTCAAACTTCACCAACTTGAGGGTCTCCTGACTTGAGGCTATAGTCTGAGAGTCTACTTATTTTAGGACCTTCAAACTCTCATTGCTTTCACAATCCATTCAGTTTGATAAACTACCTCGAGAGAGTGAGGTTCTAACTTGAATCCAGTATATTTATTACTCTGTACACAACATGCACTTGGGCTGTCTGAGCTTGGCTTTGAGTATAGAGCAAATCCTTTATTACCAGAGAAGGGAAAACCTATATCATTAGAGAAATCAGGCAGAAGGCTCTTTTTACTTAACTGTCATCTTGAGCTGGGTTTTGAAAACCAGATAGATGTTTGCAATGGTGGAGAAGGGAATTCCTTCTTGGTGTGTCTGTCTGTGCAATTGTTATTGTGATCTGATTTGAAAAGCATCTCCATTAGCTTCCGTGGTGCAGTGGTGCAGACCTTTGGTTTCTCATATCTGCCTCTTTCTCTGTGGTTCCTGACTGTTTCATCTACACCCCCCCCCCCACCATGGGCTCCCTTTGGCATGTTCCATTTAACTGTAATAATACAAGTTTTTAGATCAAATCTAAAAACTATCAGTCGAATGAGTCCTGAGACCAGTAGGTACATACTGAATAGTACAAAGGGAAAAAGATGTGGATAAGCCAAGCTTTAATAATAGTTGTAGAGGGCGGCGCCTGTGGCTGGAGGAGTAGGGTGCTGGCCCCATATGCTAGAGGTGGTGGATTCAAACCCAACCCTGGACAAAAAAAATAATAATAATAACTGTAGACATTTTTAGTTTTTTAAAATATAAAGGAAGATCAGGTAAGCAGGTACCTTTTAAAAAACTTCACATAAGATGCTTTTGATTTTATGACCATAAAATATATCATTCTTTGTGGTCCATGAAAAAGGTTTAGGCTGTCAAAAAACAAAAGAGGTATCACTAAATATAAGATTGACATATGATTTAATATATACATTAGGAGCCAAGAAAGTTACATATATTCATTTCTTGATCTTTGAGGCAAGTCTAATGAACGGAGAGCAGATTTCCCAAATAGTGTTTGTAACATGATAATTTTTTGCAAGACATTAAAAGTGTTCTATGTAGAGGAAAATAAGGCCAACATTTTGGGGGAAATACGACATAACTTATGCCCTTTGGAAATTTTACACTATATAGCACGTTAAAGTCATTAAAATTTTCTGGAGTGGATCTAACCCATATAAAATTTTTAACTTATTGTACAACCATTCTGTTTCTGACTCTCTGACCATGGGGTTGTTTTTTCTTCCTTCATGGAAGATCTACTAATATCTACCATGGCACTAGTGTTTTGTAGAGCTTATCCTGGTGATACTGATACAGAAGAGGAAGATTTGAATCAGGATCAATCAAAATGCTTATTGAACAATTACTATGTTGAAAGCATCCTGCAGGCTTTCTGAGAAACACATTTGAATAAAAAATCTTGTCCTGAAGCATTAGTGGGATTCTGGAAGGAACTTAAATCTAGCTAATCCTACTACCTGTAATATCTTGATGATACCTAAAGAAAGTCCTAACCCTCTTACAGGAAAGGACACTATAAACAAAGGACAAGCAATGCTAAGAGAGATGAGCATGAGCAAAGGAATATACCAGGTTGACAATTAGGTTTACAAATTCATCCTAGTGCTGCTGAATAACAGGACAGTCACCTAGATGTTCTCGCCTTTGAAAAGTATGCACCAATGTCAGTGTCTAGTTCCCTCTTCAAAGAAATTTGGGAACTCTTTCTCTGGAATTTCCATCATAGCTGTTGTATTCCCTGGATGTCCTGTATGTCATCAAAGTGTCTACCTTTCAATATTTTCTTTATCTTCAGGTAAAGAAAAAGTAATAGGAAGCTATATCAGATGAGTAGGAAGGGTGTTCTAATACAGTTATTTGTTTACTGGCTAAAAACTCCCTCATGGACAGTTCTGTGTGAGCTGGTACATTGTTGTGATGCAAGAGCCATGAGTTGTTGGCCATGATTTTCAGCTAAGATTTTCCTAACTCTCTCCCTATAAATGTTTATTTGCACAAATAAACACTGATTTTCTCAGTCAGCTAACAATTTCAATACACAACTTGATGAACTTTTGCAATGTTTTTGTCAGTTCTGCACATTACTGGCTGCCCTGACCTCTCTGTATCAGTGGCACTTTCTCTCCCCACAGAAAAACATTTAATCCATTTTTAAATTGTCGTTTTCTTCATGGCATTATTCCCATAATCTTGGACTAGCATTATCCTGATTTCACTTCTACTCTTGTGAATTTTAACAAGAAATTTATAAATGTTTTATTTTTGTTTTAATTCAAGCTCCAACCTTCTCCCAATGGCACACAAAAATATGCAACAACAATAAATAACACCACTCAGCAAGACACTACCACACAATAGCACAAACACAATTGTGAGACACTGATTTACCAAGGTTATGGCACCTTTATCTAGTTGTTTGTAAGGTGCTGCACATGCAAATGCATGGTGGTGAGTTTGTAAACTTAATTGCCAGACATTATATGATCAAATTTCTAATGGACCAGATAGCGCCTCTGTTTACAGGGGCTATTAGGAAAGGGATAATTTGACTTTGTTCAGAAAAATGGTATGTGGCTTTGGTGGCATTGCTAAATCCCTTCTTAGGAAATGACATCTTTCATGTAGGGAAGGCATTGGCAGATTTGGGAGAATTAGACAGGAATAAAGACTGAATCAAGAAAACAGAAAATTATGGAGGGAAAAATGTGAGAAATAATGAGTAGTCATGTTACCAAAAAAATCATAAAGGAACTCAGGGAGGACTGACTTGGGTAACCTGATAACAAATGTAGGCAGATTTATTAAAAACTGGAATCTTAAAGATAAAATTGTCAAATAACCTAATGCCATGTTAGTGAAAATTTAGAAGGAACTTAAATCCTATCAGCGATTTGCAGAACAGAATACTTTGGAGGTTGTGGTTGTGTCCAGGGCTAGCTAGTCCCTGCCAGAGCTCTCTTTCGAAGGGAAAGCCAAGTTTGTCTATGAGTAAGAGCTCTGCAGGCAATTGGGGAAGCCATGTGCAATATTGTAAACAACGCTCAAAGTGTGTAACATCCTCTCCCCTACAGAGCCAATGGGAGAAACTAGATTGGTAATAAAAATGTTACAAGGAATGGATTTGCCTCTTAAAGTCCCTTCTAAACACCTACATTTATGCCTATAGATTGGTGCTCTTGCTATCTGTGGAAAATGATAATGTCTTTTTAGATTGGTTGCAACCATGGCAGTGGCCAGCAATGAATCAAATTGTTAGTTACATGGCTATCAACCTCTAATCCAGTAACAGTGCTTTAGAATGTACTATCCCCAGATTGGAGTAATTGGATGAAATTACTAAATTGGATGAAATTACCCTGGGAGAAGATAATTCTACTAGATAACATTGTCATCTACGTAGACTTCAGCATTCTTCTCATCTGCCAGTTGTAAGGGAAACTAATAGATATATCTTTGCATTCATAAGACAACACATAAACATGACCCACAGCCAACATGTATCAATTTGAGATGAGTTAATCTGGATGATAGCTAAATACAGGATATTTACATTAGAAGGCCCCTCTATCCAAAGAAAGACAAAAACAATACCAAAAATTCCTCCACTTACCCAGAGCTAATCTGATGGTTACCACCTTCAGCATGTGCCTACACTATCAGACTATGAGAGTCCAAATATACAGGGAGATAAAACTGTTCCCTAAAAACTGGAGCTTATCCCACACCTTTAGGGACTGGCTGACTATGCAGTGCACAGTTGTGGCTGTACCTCTCAAATAAGTAGACCGGGAGATGTACAATGGGATGGCCTCACTTGCCAGAGATTATACATACCACCCTGGCCATGGTGCCTGGTGGGAATAACCATTAGGCATTGTAGTTCCTGGGACAAAAGCATTAGATGATCTTCTTCAAGTCACAGATCTTGTTCCAGCCAAAGCATTACATCATACAAAGGAAAGCGTGTCTCTACTAGATCAAGAAATATCAAAGATGAGAAAATTGACCTTATAAAAATAGGATGGATTTGGACATGTTCACTGAAGCTCAAAGTGGAGCGTGCACTTTAACAGAAGCCACCCATTGTACATATATTCTAGATGAAGAAGAAAATGTAATTGATGCATTAAATAATTGAAGTGATCAAATAAATAGTATAGAAAATTAAAATCTTTGATTCTTTTTCTGAACAGTTGCATTCTTTGCCTATATATCAGAATTATGTTTTACTAAATAGTACAGTAACTGGTATTTATCATTTGCCTTTATTGCTATTGTATATATTGTGGGTGTGGATTATATGCACAAACAACTTCCATGAGATTCAAGCCAATGTGAAAATCATAGGTGTTGTATCCCTTTGGCTTCTATTCAGGGATCTTTGGGGAAGATAGTTGGAAAGATTGTTAAGAGCTGGGGAATGGAGTATATCAAAGGAAGAATGCAAGTTCCCCATCCCTGGCTTTTAACATTTAACAGAACCTGTGCAGATTTGTTTTGAACATAGAATTACAGATCAAAAAAGGATTTTCAAATTATATATAGAAACAACACACTGTACCCCATGATAGTATTAATGTGCACAGCTATGATTTAATAAAAAATAAATAAATAAAAGGAAACTGAAGAAATACAAATCATAAAAGATATTAAATACCTGCTTTTGCATAGATGATCATCTTAACTATAAACACGTGATGAGGTGGGGAGAGATCCGAGTCTCTTCCAGAATGAAATTTAAGGTTCCACAAACAGACAAGGAGTGAGTATTTTACTCTCTGAAGAACTCCGGCCACCATTCAGGAGTGAGAGCCCTGTGTGAGTAACCTCTAATAAATTCGTATAACCTATCAAGCTGGATTTGTCTAGGTCTTTCTTTGGTCTCTTGGCATCCTTTCAAGCTTGGGGAGTGGTTTCCTAAATCAGTCCGGGAGTTGGCCAAAATATAGGATACAGCAGTAAATTGTTTGTCTTGGGAGAACTCTGAACACGGAGGGAAATGAGTAAAGTATCATCCTTCATGCAAATATGGGAACTTTTTTATCAGATACAAAGCCAAGCTAAGTTTAGTATGTGATTATATTATTTTTGTTTTTAAGTGAGAGATACTTTAAATTCTTTTGGATTACTTTAAAGGAAACACATGGGTCATTTGTAAGATAGTGATAAATTTCATGTTTTTAAAGAAACTTTGGTTTTATTTCTCTATAGATTATACATGAAGTTGATAAATGTATAGAAACATAAAGACTATATGCTTTGTTATCAGTTTTATAGCGTAAATTTAGGGCTCTTTGCTAGTAAATATTCAAAACAAATTCTTCCTTAATGGCCTCAATGGAAAAAAAATGAGCCTGGATATCTTTACAGTATCACATTTCTAGTATTATAACTAAAGGTCAGTTGTCATATTTACTATCAGCTCTGATATTTCAAGGTTTTATAGCTTGTCAAATCACATCTGGCAGAAACTTGCTATGAAGTGTTTCAGCTTGGTTAAAAAAAATCCTTTTATTCTGTGCAAAATGTATTATAGTGAATTTTATAAAGAGAATAATTTCCTCAGGAATTTAGGAAATTTTGGACATAGCCCCCTCCCCTTTTTCAAATACAAACTTGGAAGGAACATTTTACACAAATGCTTTATTAACTTTAGAAACGGGCATTGCAAAGTTAGATTTGTATATTTTCAAGTAATTCTTAGAAGATCATCTGCTAATGGAGTACTGTGTAATGTTAGCAAAATTTGGGATATTGCCATTTACCTTACTTCAAACAAAACAGTGTGTTTAGATAACAAAGAGTATAATTCATACTAAGATAATGGAAACTGTAATGCAATTTTTCAGAATAAAATCTCTTGTTACTTCATTCTTCCATTTTCAGGTGATATAGAGAAGAAGGAGCTGATGTGCTGAACTCAAAAGGCCGGTATAGTAGAGCTAGATTAGTCATCCAGTGCAAATCAATGCATAGATTAAATATAATCTAACCTGGGTAATAGGTTTGTAGGTATATATGAATGGTGAAGTGCTTGAAAACTGAAATTTGATAAACAGAAGTGAAACACACAGCACATGCACTGAGTGGGGGAAAACACTGCAATGGCACAGCACAAATATGAGGCAGGGTTGCAGGGGAAACTTACTAGTGGAGAATTAATAAAACTCTCCCTGGTCTCCTGAGCCTCATCTCCCCCCTAAGTAGAATGACCCAGGAGAATGTCCCTCATTCTGAGGCTATTTCACAAATTAAGTAGGAAGTTGAAAGGCAACAGGGTCACCCAAACATTATTATAGAAATATAAATTAGAAGGCCTGTGTTCACATAACTAAGCACATTGCTTCATTGACAAAATGAACATACTGATTGCAGAGGTCAAGTGCCTTAGGTATTTTGCATTTCAGGGCTGATGTCAGCTGGAAACTGGCCAGATTTTTTCTAGGCTCGATGAGAAGTGAGAGTGGTCTATTAGCCAACAATAATTTGGTCTCCCCTGACATAATAGACTCTGGGAGTAATTTCCATTAATAAAAATTCTCATGTCCCTCAACTTTATATCTTTGTGTCTACCATGATGCCTAATGGAAAATAATGCCTCATTAAATTTTAATAGGAAAAATAAGCATATTATCACAAATTTTGATATGTAAGAACCTAGAGAAATTATTATCTAGGTATGAGATTGGCTCTGCAGTTAGGACTTTCAGAAGGAAAAATGAGGAAATATGTCTCCTATTCATGGTTATCTCTTCCAAGATAATGTATGGACAACAACACATTAATGCCTACTCTTTCATTTCTGATTTTATTATTTGAGTCCATTACATTTTTTGTCAATTTAAAAGTTTTGTCATTTCTGTTTATCTATTTGAAAAATGACTTTATGTTTCATTGGTGTTCTCTATTACTCATCTATTGTCTATTTCATTCATCTCTGCCTTAACCTTTATTATTTTCATTCTCCACTAAGTTGAGTTAGTTTGTTCTTTTCTAGTCCCTTAAACTGTAAAGTTAGATTCTTAATTTGAGATCTTTCTTCTTTTTTAGTGCTATATAGCTATAAATTATTTTCTTAGCACCTTTTGCTACATTACAAAGTTTCAGTATGTTATGTATTTGATTTTATTTGTCTCAAGATATATTCTTATTTCCTGGGGATTTTTTCTTTGACCCATTTAGTTGTTAATTTTTTTAATTGTCATACATTTATAGACTTTTCTATTTTTCTTTTCTTATTAATATCAAGCTTCATTCCATGCCATCAAAAAAGACACTTTGTATGATTTCAATTAAAAAAAATATCGAGTCCTATTTTATGACCTAATATATGATCTATTCTAAAGTGTTCCATGAGCACATCAGGAAAAAAATGATTATTATGTCATTGGTTCTATGTATGTCTGTTAGGTTCAGTTGGCTTATAGAATTGTCAAATTCTTCTTGAATTTCTGCATGATTGTTATGTTCATTATAAATGTAGGATATGGGGTATTTTACTATTTTCCTAGAACTGCCTATTTCTTCCTTCAATTCTGTAAATGTCTGCTTCATATATTTAGGAGTTCTGATGCTGGGTACATACAAATCAAAAACCATTATATGTTAGGTGATTTGATCATTTTATCATGAAATGCTTTTATCTACAAAGTCTTTCTTTGTCTCTTATAATAATTTTTAATTTAAAGTTTATTTTTTTCTTATGTTAGTATAAACATTCCTGTTCTCTTTTGGTTACTCATTGCATGGAATATTTTTTTTTCTATTTCTAAAAATTGTTCATAGTTTTCAATGATCTCTTCCCATCTTTTTAAGTCTATGAATATATTTCTAAAAATATACTTTAAAATACTAATTTGGTAGTTGCAATATACAGGTCATATCACTGTTTATGTCTATTTACTATTTTATTTAAAAATAAATAGTGTTTTCCAATTTCTTTGTGGAGTAGAGCTTAAAGATAATACTTTTTATCAAAACAATATTCTCTTATCTTCTCATAAAGAATTTTGAATTTTATTTCAGCAAATTAAGTTTGACAATTAAGTTTGCAAACATCCTAGCTACTTGCTGAATATCACCAATGGTCACCTTCAGAGACAGCACTCTCTTTGGGATGCTGTGACCTAGTCCACCCTTCAAAGCCATTTGGGAACTCTTCTTTTGTTATGGTCGTCAGAGGTGTCCTCATATTACCTTTGATGTCCTGATGTCAGCAAAATGTCTACCTTTCAATATTTCCTTTATCTTTGGTTAAAGAAAGAGGCCATTGGGGGGCCAGATTAAGTGACTAGGGAGTGCATTCCAATAGTTATTTATTTATTTATTGGCTTAAAACTTCCTCACAGTGCCACGTGAGCTGCTGCATTGTCATGATGTAAGAGTCATGAATTGTTGGCAAAATGTTTAGGTTGTTTTCATTTAACTTTTTCACATAGCCTTTTCAGCACTTCCAAATAGCAAACTCAGTTAACTGTTCAGTTAGTACAACTTCATAATGAACAATCCATCTGATATAATAAGTGTGAGCAGCAAATTTTTGACTCTTGATTTGGACTGATGAAATATTTTAG
Source organism: Otolemur garnettii (assembly GCF_000181295.1). NCBI lineage: Eukaryota > Metazoa > Chordata > Mammalia > Primates > Galagidae > Otolemur > Otolemur garnettii. The sequence goes on along the minus strand of NW_003852542.1, from coordinate 4,746,013 downwards.
TCATTAAGAATTGGTTGACTTTCATTGTACACTTTCATTCTTTGTTTCAGGGTCCTATTGGTACACCCATGTTTCATCACCAGTGATAACATGACCCAAAACATTGTGTTGCTTCCCTAGAGGTTTTGGCAAACTTTGACTCTCCTTTGATCATTGGTGAGCAAAGGACCCAAAGGACCATTTTTGCACACACCTTTCTCAGGCCAAGATTTTCAGTTAAGATTTTCCTATCTCTTTAGCAATGTGTACTTGGTTTTCTCTGGTTATCACAGTCAACTAATGATTTTGACAATCATCACAATTTGAAGAACTTTACAGTGTTCTATTTGTTGCTGGTCACTCTGACTTCTCTTCATCAGTGATGCCTTCTCTTCACACAGAGAATGTTAAATCCATTTGTACATTGCCATTTTTCTTCTTGGCATTATTCCCATAAACTTGAACTAACATGTCTCTGATTGCACCTCTACTCTTGCAAAGGTTAACAAAAAATTTAATGTTTTCCCTTTGCTCTAATTCAAGCTGTGACATTCTTGTGACTGCACACAAAAACATGAGACAACAATAAATGAATGTCACTCAGCAAGACACCACTACATGTTGACTTGAACACAACTGTTAGACACTCTAACAAGTGTTATGAAACCTCTTCGAGTTGTTTGTACAGTGCTGCTAACATAAGCACACAGTGGGAAGTTTGCAAAATTGTTAGACCTTGTAAGTAAAATGCCAGCTATCACCTTGAAACTGTAGGGGCTTAGTTTTATGCTTTGTTAGGTTTGTCTCTTTCAGTTATGCCTCTCATCCTAGTGAAATATTGTAGTTCAAAAATTCAATTTTTATTCCAAACTCTTGGCTCTTCTTGAGATTCTTTGTTTATTTCAAGGTGCTAGCTGAGCTACTGGAACTTGGTGGGACTCAAATTCTAAATTCTAATTCTCCTAAATTAGTAGTAGTTGAAATCTCTGATTAACACTTACTGTCTTATATAAAATAGTTGTTGCTTTCTATTGGACTGGCCATGTGTCCTCTGTACATGGGTAATTTATCAGTCAATAATGAATATGAGAGAGTTTAAACTAGTATATTATGTCATCTCCCTTAGTGAGTTTCTTCTTTCTGGACATCACCCTCCTCCCCAAATTTTAGAAACTCTGGCCTCCCTTAAAAACATTTTCTCACATATCAAAATAAAAAGATAGCAAATTACTATTTGAATTCTTACCATTGGTTAATACGTAACACAGGAATATTCTCGAATATTCTCAGGAGACTTTTTCTCCATGAAAGGGGTAAAATGACCTTAGCCTTGTTTATTGAAAACATAAACAAATCTTGAGCTATTGCTTATAAGATCTTATATTTAAAAAAAATCCTACAACTCAAGCTCAGTTAATCAGATAAAAAATCAACTATCATAATTAAACAACTAGGAACTTTCTGGTGGGTTAGAAGATATGATGAAGAAGGTATAACAGTAAATAATTAAATATTGTCTTTGCTTTCTGTCCTATAAAAGACTCTTTCTTTTCCTTTGGTGGAGGTCTCAAATCTCTTTGGGTTTGGAGCTACCCAGTTAATGAATCATTGTTTGGTTAAATAAACTCTTTAAAAATTTAATTTTTGTGCTTCACTTTACCTTTTGAACAACACCATATGGAATATAGTGGAATATGTAGTTAGAAAACAAGCTAATATCTCTTACATTTTTCTGTCATATGGAAAGAAACCCCAAGAAAATATGGAAGTGCAGGAAATATTTTGAAAAATACAGTAAGTTTAAGGTGTCTGAAATGTATAATTGCCATTAAGCACAAGTTATTTACAATGCAGGATGGTTTAATTTGTTGATGTTTTCCAATTTTCTCTTGATGTTTACACAATCATAATAATATAAGAGGAAAGTTACAATGATCTGATCTGATTTTGAAGTCAGAATAATTTAAGAGGAATTTATAATTGCCATAAAGTATATTTTGAAAATATAATTGTGAACACATTCCTTAATATTAGAGCAATCATATGGCTAGAATTTTCTCAATAACCTGAAAGTGCTATAATGGTATAGTGTTTACATGACATCAAAATAAACATTTTTCAAGTAGTGAAATAATAGTTATGATCAAGGTTTGCATTCATGATTTCTGGAAGCAGTACATTTTCCACACTGACCTATATTAAAATTCAGCTGTCGGAATGTGAGTTGAATTTAGTGTCAATTTTTGATTTGTGAGGGTGATCATTAGTTGACATAAAACCAAATTTCATCGCCTACCTCCTAAGTACAGCTCCAAAGTGTCACTAATAATTACACCATCACACAGCCAATGATCTGACTTAGATTCTCAGTTCTTTTTGATTTTGTTAGTATGTGAGAAAGAATTTTGGTTATTATTTGGAATGGAGTAAATATTTGTTTCACTGTATTATCTCTTTGTCATCATTTTTTTCCTGTGGATATTTAGGAAACAAGCTAATTTCTCTTATGTTTTCCTGTCATACAAAAGATTTTTATTTTATAAATGGTGGTTGATTTTACCAGGCCCATTGTTGAAGTAGTTGCCAAAATATGCCATTTTGACACCTGACTAAAACTTAAGGCTTGCTTTGTGGTTATATGTGTACCCACATGCAATTATCCTAAATTGCTCATAAACAGAGATTACATGAGTAAATGTGATAGGCAGATACAAATCATTCATGGACCACTTCCCAGTCACCTGCAAAATATAATAACTAGAAACAAGCTGTATTCATTTCAACTCAGTAATGAATTGAAAACTACTTGTGACACCTAAATCATTTAGAAGTTACAATTCTACTGTAGAAGATAAAAACAAAAACAAAAACAAAAACACAGTGTAGAGGAGATAAGACCATTGATGTGACCCAGATGAGATCTAAGTAACTAAGTGACCCAGAGGTGGTGTATGTGGACAGAATGAAAAGGATACTTATAAAATATCTTACAAGTACCTACAGGATATCTTCCAAGGTATGAGCCAATGGAGGTGTCATTTAAATATGTTGAAAAATGAATAAATATTTTTATTCTCTGAAACTTGCCAGAGCAAGACCCCATTTCTAAAAATTAGCTAGGCATTGTGGTGAGTGCCTGTAGTCCCAGCTACTTGGGAGGCTGAGGCAAGAGAATCACTTGAATCCAAGAGTTTGAGTTTGTTGTGAGCTAAGATGACATGGCACTCTACCAAGGGTGACCAAGTGAGGCTCTCTCTCAAAAAACAAAAACAAATTTAAAAAACTAGTCTAATTTAATTAATACCTTAAGTCAAAATTGCCTATTCCCTCCATACCCCTATACAAAATTAGATCAGTCCATATGCTCTATAGGATTTTTCACTAAATCATAAAATCCATTCCCTTCTCCCAATGTGTGATATAATCACAAAAATTAATTTGATTATCAATTCACTAGAGGCCTCCTACCTCTTCTCTACCTCAGCCTTGTCACTTTTTTTGGTTTGTTTGTTTGATTCTTTAATATTTTTTATATGAAAAAAGAGATTTTTCTTTTTTCCAAAAATAGCACCAATATAAAGCAAAGCTCTAGTTGATGCCAGCATGTTGTGTAGGTGTTAACAGTACTGCCCTCAGTATGCACTTATTAGACAGTAGCACAACCCCAAGAAAAGGATAGTTAGCCTTGTCCCTATTAATAGATTCTCCAAACTATCTCATTACTGATCATTCTTAAACCACCTATCTGAGAAAGCAAGCCACCTACTTGGAATCCCTGAAGAGTGTGTAGTTTTCACTGTTTTCTTTCCTTTTCTGACTGCTGCCTACCACACTTATCCTGTTAAGGTGAAGTTATTCTCAATCAATTTAAGTCTGCATGTCATTTATTCTATAAATGACATAAATTAGCTAAAAGTAATAATAATTTACATCTGCTTGGAACAAGGTTTTTTCTCTGCTCAGAACACCTTCTACTCATACTTACTAATCTAACTGATACCCTAACACCTTTTTAACTTAGATCAATTATTCCATTCTTTAGGAAGCTTTCTTCTTATTGTGGTTATGATTTCAAAGGCTTCATTTGTGACTTCTTGTCATCCCAGCCCTGGTCCTAATACGTGACAAACAAAAGTGACTTCTTCATTTTCTGAATGTCTAACTAGACATGATTCCTTTAAAGATAATCTTATTTTTTAGTTACAGGGCCATTTCCATTTTTAGACACAAAGTGCTCAAGTAATGATTGTTGAATGAGAGACTAAATTAGTGAGATCTAATTTATTAAATTAATTGCTCACTTGGATAATGCATGCATTTATTGGACACTTACAATGTGCCATCAATATATAAAATACAAATTTTTCTTTCTCTGAAGAATTAGCAGTATGAAACACTTTTTGCCAAGAGCTTTGGTCAAAATGTTTGTGCAAAACAAATTCTGAACTATTCATTCTTCAGAACAAAATATCAATTAATTTAGCTATTTCTGCTCTTTTTAAAAATATATATGAAATGACATTGTCCTTTGTGCAAATACACTACGTTTATTCATCTTTTGATGCACTGTGGATTACTTCTACTTGGGGCTATTACAAATAATGCTTTTTTATGAACAAAGTTATGCATATTTTGGTGGACATACATATACATTTCTGTTGGTTATAGCCATTGGAGTGGCAGTGCTAACTCATAGAATATCAATATGGCTATCCTTGGCATATACAAAAAGTTTTTCAAGATCAGAACAAACACCTTATAAAAATGGAGATTTAAATGAACAAGAAACGTGAATAAGTACTCAACATCATTAGTCTTCAAACAAATGCAAGATAAAAACACATCACTTCGAAACTGGAATTCTTGCATGCTGCTGGTGGGATTGTATAAAAGTGTAATCAGTATGGAAAAGAGTATGATGGTTTATCAAAAAGTTAAAAATAGAATATGATAGGACAGTCCCACTTAGGACAGTTTCACTTATGCCCCCAAGCTGGAAGTAGGATCTTGAAGAGATAATCGTACACCCATTTTCATAGCAGTACTATGCACAATAGCCAAGAAGTGGCAGCAACCCAAAGGCCCATTGACAGAAGAATGGATAAACAAAGTGTGGTGCTTTCACACAGTGGAATACTATTCACCCTTGAAATGCTGTCACATACGACAGCATGGATGAACTTTGAGGACATTATGCTAAGTGAAATACAAGATAAGTATAGTGGCTCAAGCCTATAATCCCAGAACTCTGGGAAGCTGAAGCAGGAAGATTACTTGAGACCACGAACTTAGCAACAGAGTGAGACACACACACATGCCCAACCCCCAGCTACAAAAAATAAAAAAAATTAGCCAGGCACAATGGTGCACTTATAGTCCCACCTACTCAGAAAACTGAGGGAGGAGGATCACTTGAGCCCAGAAGTTTGAGGCTTCAGTGAGCTGTGATCACATCATTGTACTCTAGCCTGGGTGACAGAACAAGACTCTATCCCTAAAAAATAAATCTTTTAAAAATGCAAAAAAAAAAAAAAAAAGTTTTTCAAGATGCTGTACATATTTATGTTCTTATCAGCAGTAAAGAGGAATTCTTATTTCCCCACATCCTTACTAATAACCATGCTATAGTAGTTCAATTCTCAAGAATTAGAAATTAGGTTTAATTACCATTAATATAGTATTGAGCCAATATTTATGTATTTCTTGGAATATTAGAGTATCTACACATATGAACTACATGCCCTATTCTTTTTCCATTTTTTGCTTGTCTTTTCATAAGGAATTTTCTTTTTTGGATATTTATATGGTCTGGATTATTTTCATTTTCAAGACTTTTCTTAACAAAATTTCCTGCTATTTATTTATTTAAAACTTTTGGTTTTGAAATACTTATAGATTCCCAGTAAAAGACTGGTATTGAAAGAGGTCCTGTGTACATATCCCTCCATGATTACTTTTTACATAATCACCATGCATTATCAAATGTAAGAATTTGACATTAGCACAATACCTGCGAACAATAAATACTGTATCGTTTAATCACATGTCGAGATTCATGTAACTACCACCAAAATTAAGATGCAGAACTATTTCATCACAATATTAGCTTTATTAGGCCTGAACAGTAGTAAAATACCCCCTCTCCCACAGGAAAAGTATTGATTCTCCAGAGGTCGTCTTCTAATTTCTCCCGTCAAGGGGTGGGGAACTACCAAATTTCCATCAGGTGAAGAAGAAAGTCCAAACTCTCCATCTGGTCTCCACTGACACTATGGGAAGGGATCCCTTTTACTGCTAGTGGGAATGAAGTAAAATCCATCTCCCTCCTTCCACACCTCTGACATTGCCCTTGTGGGGAACTTGTGTTGCCTCATTGCAGCCTGGCAAAGGTAACAGTCTATACTCCCCACTCAGATCTCACCATCATGAGTGGGGGTAGCATTACAATATTTTATTATGGAGTACAATAGTTATTGTCTAAAACTTTCCTGGCTGCTAGTCTGCACCTTCCTTTTTATTTGCTTGTTAGTTTGTTTCAGTTTGTTTTTTGTTTCTTAGCTTAAAAGAACATTTATCCAAAAGACCATTATTTTGCCATTACTCTGTAGTGCCAGCTCTTAGATAAATTAAACCTTCATTTTTCTGAACTCTGTTTTATTTCATTGTTCTTTTTATTTATCTTATATGCATATCTGTTGGGTGTCCAGTGGACCCCAACCTGGGACAGTGGCCAGCAAGGGAGATGGTGCTGAGGAAAGAAACAGAAACTTACGCCAAACTTAGTGAATAAAACTGGAACCCTGTAAGTGCATACACTGTTCCATGTGCCTAGTGGCAGCGTGAGAATAATGCAGCACCTGTCCTGTTTCCTGGAATCTTTTTATTGGGTACATGACAGAGTACATATCCAAGTTAGTAGTCAGCAATCAAGGTTAAGAATGAGAGAGAGGGGAGACTACAGCCCCCAGATACATTGGGTAAAGGGTAAACAGGGACATAGGGTAATGTAACATCTGAAGAGGCCAGATAATGGTGTACCCAGAAGAGAGAGAGGGGAGAACAAGTCTCATCTCCTTAGACAGACATCTCTGCTTCTCTAGCCTAAGCTAGTAGTTGATAGTTTCAGTTGCCTACACTGCTGATTTCCCCCTGGAAGGTTAGTCATGTAGACATCCCTCCTACTCTCATTTGGAAGGTCCATGAGGCATTCAGCCTGTCCACCTCCCACATATATCTCACTTTCTTAATCATGTAATATGTCCTAATTTCAGGCAGTCTTAGTATCTGCTTCTCTCCCATTTCTTCTATTAGTTTATTTTGTTCTGTTTAATGTCTCTCAAAAATATTTTAATTTTTTTTTTTTGAGACAGAGCCTCAAGCTGTCCGCCTGGGTAGAGTGCCGTGGCATTACAGCTCACCGCAACCTCCAACTCCTGGGCTCAAGCGAGTCTCCTGCCTCCGCCTCCCAAGTAGCTGGGACCACAGGCGCCCGCCACAATGCCCGGCTATTTTTTTTTGGTTGCAGCCGTCATTGTTGTTTGGCGGGTCCGGGCTGGATTTGAACCCGCCACCTTAGGTGTAAGTGGCTGGTGCCTTAGCTGGTTGAGCTATAGGTGCCGAGCCAAAAAATATTTTAATTTTTAAACTTGGATATATGGTACATTTTTATTGGAATGATTCTTAGTGCATTTCATTCCCCTTTTCTTTGTTTATCTTTCATAATTAAAATTATTGACATCATGTTAAATCATGCTTATCAGATGGAAACTCAATATTCTAAATACCTCTGTTATCACCGAATCAATTTGTATATTCAATGGAATCACACACAAGATGCTAATAGATTATTCTATGTCAAGATAGATTTTAGAGGAAGAATAAGACTGAACACTGGATGTTTTCATCTTTACTTTAATGCTATAAAAGTATTAAGCATTATTGAAAACTGATCTTAGCTTCTTTCAAATGATGTTTCTTAAACATACCTGTATTGAATGGCACCTTGAATACATTCCATTTTTTAAAAATTTCAGATTAATATAAGGATACATATAATTGAATTACATTATTTTCATTTGTTAGGTAGCATCCAAGCTTGCTATTTCATATTTAAAAAAAAATACATTAATAGGATTGAGGGAACTTTAATTTTCTTATTAAATAATTTATGTTATCTTATTCTCAAAGTGAAGTTCATACAAAAAAAATACAGCCTTATGAAGAGAAGATAACTTTTGGAAGACAACACTCCTTCCTACTCCTAACCTACAGACTGATGGGATAAGGGAAATCAGACTTGTCTGGGCTTTTAGGGCTGGCTGAGGTGCTTTGCAGGTGTGCTTTGGTGGAGAAGAGTTTTGAGACTGCAGGTGAGAGTAGCTAGAGAGGTCAGTGCTTGACTAGACTCCACACTTGAGTGGAGAGCCAGGCCTATATCTCAGGAAAATAATGATTCATCTTAAATCCAATCTGATGCTCATTCTGTAACAGGAGAAGGAATTTTCTATAGAAACTGGTAAAATATGATCTCATCTTTTTAGCTTTTCTTTTAGCTAGCATTTTTTACTATCTAGAATTTGTAATTTCCTCCTTCAGATTTGCATTTATAGTAATGCAGAATTTCACTATTTAAACCTAAATAAACATGTCAATACATTATTAGAAAAGCATTTGGTATAACAAACACTACTGGAATGTAAGTCTGTGTTAACTTTAATCTTAAAGTTAAGATTCTTTCTGATTGAAACTTCATCTATTAACTTCCTTCTGAATATTTTGATTGTGTCATTCCCTAAACTATTTACTCTCAGTTTAAAACATACAGCTGTAGGGCTAGGAATAAGTGATGAATTATTTTTCCTGAATGCTAAAATAATAATAATGATCATAAAAAACAAATTGAGAGCAGTGGAGCTCAGTAGTAGTATAAATAATGTAGAATCAAATTTACAATAAAGGTAGAATTTTAACAAATGTATATGAATAATTAAGAGAAGCAGGGCTATTTCCTCTCTCTCATTTTTAGGATCATTTTTAACTCTCTTAACTCCTTATAATACTATGCACACATTTTACAATCTAAACCTTTATTAATTTTTTCACTTGTCTATTACAATTGAGCTTTCTATCAAATCACCTGCAATCTATTTGTTTTGAGTCAACTGATGCATAATTCATTTTTATATTTGTAGTACATCTATGGAGTTTCTTTCAATTCCAAAGAAAATTAAAATTCAATGCTGTGTGTGTTTGTATATGTGTGTTTGAAAGAAAAGAGAATGGATATGAGAGCAAGCTACAGGTATTGAGGGGGGGAAAGGCCTTATTCTTATGAAATTGAGCTCATTTATCTTTCTTCCCATTCTATCCTAGCTTCTTCACATTCCTCTCACCGAAATGCAATACTAGTGCAGTTTAGTATTTCACAGTTGGAGGAAATGTACTTGTGCATTTAAATTCTTCAAACCCAAAAGCAATCAATACATTATGGCAGGTATGTTGTTCCAGGAGAAAATTGTTTTGTGCTTCTTAAAGGAAGAGCAATGACTATCTGAGAGGAGAAAAATCCAGCCTAGAAGTAGCCACATCTATCTCTTGTCAAGGGAGAAATTATTTTCTAAAAAAGTTAACTTCAAAACAATGATTAACTTAAATCTTTTTCATAAGCATTATGTATGACCCTACTGAAGGAAAAAATCTGTCAGCACCATACAGAGAAAGTAAGAAAATGTCATGTGAAGCTGGAGGAAGATGTGGATGTTTAGTGAATTTAAATCACATACTCAGGTTGATATGCAGCTGACTTTGAGGTGCTTGCATTTCTTTGTCCATGGGTATCAAATATGCAGTAGGATAAGTAGTGATAAAAATCTAAAGTTAAGATACAATAGTTTCCTGTTTTTAACACTCAGTTGACTGTATAAACCTTTTAACATAATATGAGGTGGAACTTAATGCTTCAGGGAAAGAGCATCCTTAAAATTGTTGACAAGTCTCTGACACTTCTGTATATGACTATATCTGAAATATGAATAGATAAATTTCATATGGGTGAATGGCTTTGGGGATGAACATTATTTTTAGAAACTATTTGATGGGTTGAGATAATCACAATTAAAGTTGAATTTGGAGTGAAACCTCATTCCTCAAACTAGCTTTGGAATATTTTATTTACCTTTATACTATTTTCACTGGATTTGAAGATTCATTCTTTTCAAGTGTACTGGGAAGTTCCTAGTTATTATTTCACAAAAAATTGAATCTTTTATTCTTTTACAATTTACAAACACATAGACTCAACATACACACTGATTTCTTTTTTTATCCTATCATCTATATCTCTTTACTTTTTATTTGTATTTTTCTTACTTTCCTGTGTTCCATGTCAATCATTCAAAACTTACCTTTTAAGCTCTATGTAATCTGTTCTTAATAAATCCATTAAGGTTTGATTTTTAACAATTAAAATGTTCATTTCTATAAGTTTCTCATTCTATGTGAGATTTGTCTGTTCATTCCTGGATGTCTTTTGCTTTTTATTTATTTCTCTAATTTTATACTTAAATATTTCAGAAATAGCATTGGTACACTCTTTATCAAACATTATATATATAAACGTATTGATTGTTTTTCTACCAACTCTTTCTCTGGTGGAGCTTTCTGTGTGCTGATGATTTTTAGCTGTGAACTTATTCTTTGTTCTTGTTGTTATTGTTTTGTTGTGTTGTATTTTTTAAAAAAAATCTGTGGGGTTTCTGTGCATCTGTGCTGGGTGTGGAATGATAATTTTCTTCTTCATGTAACCACATAGGACTATCAGCCTTAAAGTACACTGCAGAGTGTCCAGATCTAATGTGAAGCCCACATTCAGTAGTTCTTTGATACAAACTCAGGACTGCATGACACAAAAGTTTGGAGGGTTGGCTGTCCCCTGTCTAATACAACTCTTAGATGCCCACAGCTTGAGGTGCTGAGTCCTGGATGTTAGATAAGTTTTTTTTTTTTTGAGGCATGAGTCTTTAGAGAGCTCTTTTTCCACCTCTGGATCCATCAGTGCTACAAATAATGCATTTTATTTAAAACATAAATGTCCACCTGGCAGTGGTGACCTTAGGCCACCTGTCATACTATTGTGATTATCCACACGTAATTCAGTTTGTTTCTGTTATTTTTATCAGTGTCTGCTATGTTGAATTTGTTTTTTGGTCTGGTTAACAATTCTCTATTGATTAGTTTTAATGTATTTGAATTCCAAAATTTAAATGAATTCCTTGGGCGGCACCTGTGACTCAAAGACTAAGGTGCCGGCCCCATATGCCAGAGGTGGTGGGTTCAAACTCAGCCCTGGCAAAAAAACAAACAAACAAACAACAACAACAAAAAAAAAACAGTAAATGAATTCCTCAAGAGATTGAGGAACTAAAACATCTGATATTGGGCTTTGTTCAAATTATAATTCTTCAGTAAAATTATTTTTTCATATTTACATACTGTGAAATGATTACCACAATCAAGTTAGCTAATAAACCTATGACCTCACCTAGGTACCACCTTGTATGCATTTTCTCAGAGAACATTCAATATATTCAAATATACAGTTCAATATTGTTAAATTAAGTCACCATTCCATACATTAGATCCTTGGCACTTATTTCTTTTATAACTGAATGAGTTCCTTTGACCAACATCTCCCAATTTCCCCTCTCTCCAGCCCCTGGCAGCCACCATTTTATTTTATTTCAGGAAATTATGATTCTTGCAAAATGAATTGGTATAAATCTATTTATGATATCTTCTGAGTTCAATCTAAATATTTTACAGTTAAGTAAATCATAAATGTCATTGAGATATCTTTAATGTGATTTGGTGTCTTTGATACAATCATTATCAATATTTCTAAATTGCTATTGTTTCTCTAGCAATCTATTGTTGCTGTAGATTTCTCATCCATAATTCTACTTTTATGAGATTTTTGTGATGTTTACATTTTTTGATTGCTTTGGCTAGAATTTGCTTATAAGCAGAATTAATGATGAGTTTTGTTTGTTAGTTCTATTTTCCCTTCTGTTTTTACATACATCCATATATTCTTTGGTTATATATTCTCTTATCTATAGACATATTTTTGTCTACCTTTTAAAGTCTCATTTTAAAGAGCTAAATGATTTCTACTGAGCATTAATATTTAAGAGTATCATTATTGTCTTAGCAGCAATACAAATCCTGGCTCCTCTCTTCCATTTACTGCCTCTGTGAGCGCTGGGTGTGTCAGCATACTCCTCTCTGGGATAGAGCTGATAATAATGACATAACTCTCTCATAGGGAGGTGGTTAGGATATATGAGGTAATAAATGCAAATAGTACCTACAAAGCAATAAGGTTTATATAAATATTAACTTTTATTGTTATTGTTGTTATCATTATCATAGATAATTTTTGTCCACATGTTATGAGAATCTTAAATAAATTCTATAATTTAGCTTTAGTGTTTTTTATTTGTACTATTAATCGCTGTGTTTATTGCTGTAATTAGATAATGCATTCTATTCTATTCATTTGGGCTGTTTATTTTTATTTTCAAATTGGCCTCATAGAATTTTTAAAGCTACTAATGTGCACTTTGTAGGTATGGGTAAGCTTTCTCTTTGCATTATTTAGATCTTGTCTATTATCAGATATTCTGGTGAAAACCTTTATGGTCAGAGACATCCTATGTCTTTGGACTCCAGGTGCCTGTAACCTCTTTGCAGTTAGGAGTGGAGTTTACATGGCAATATTTGATAAATAAGCTGTAAACCGTACCTGAACATAGCTTATGTGGTTTGTGTCAGGACTTGAGCATATAATGGGTCACCCACATTCTGTAGCCTCTTTTCTTTACAAGATGAATGAATTTTTGTGCTAAAATATCAAGTCCGGGTACCAAACAATCTGAATAATTCAGTCTTCAAGTCTTCAGGGGACTTTCATCATATGAAAAACAGCCTTTTGTTTTACTAAGCCTCAAAGATTTGGGGATTTTTTTTTTAATTAGAGTAGTCAGAATGTCATTATATAAAATGAAATAAAATAAAATAAAACAAAATAAAAATAAACCTAACTGGAACTTGAAGTACTGAGAAGAAGGGGCAGTGGGTGAGGCTGGACAGGCCAGACAAAGTGCTGAGAGACAGCATGAAGTGGTTCTCAACCTTCCTAATGCCGCGACCCTTTAATACAGTTCCTGGGGGTTGTGACCCAAAGGTTGAGAACCACTGGAGAGATCAGTCTTCATGGAGGGTCATAGTTCGGACTGGTCAAAGAGGGCCGGAGGAGAAGCCTGCATAGAAGGACCTGGTTCTGGGATCCTCAATTGACCAAACCTGCAGGACCGAGAAAACAATGAAACTCGGCTGTAGGAGGTGAGACCAGAGCAATATGAAGGAGGGACAAGTTTGCAATTTTTGTCCTGATCTCAGGACGTGATCTTACTTGTTTGATTAAAGTTTTCCAAGGATTGCTGCTCTTCAGAGAAAGGGGAAACTATCTAGGTTCCTATTAACTATTTATAAGTCAACTACTCATGAAAGCCAGAAGGGAATGTTACAAACCTATCATAGATCTGAAGTTGTTAAAGAAAAACGACTATGTCCATGATTAATTCTAATATTCAGTGCCTCTTGACTTTTCTAAGGACTTTACTGCCTCACAGAAAGTAATTGTACAAAAATTCAATCAAACCCTAGGTGACAAGGATACTAGGGAGATGCCACTCTAGTTGTTTTACCTATCAGACCCAGTGGGGTAAAGATGTAAAAAAAAAAAAAAAATTATCTACTAGATCTCTGGGTAAACTATCATTTTCCTTTTAGGAGGGCAGACTGCACAAAGGTTGAGTTTGCCAAATACACCCTACTACTATCAGGAAAACTCAAGTCAGACATAATCACAGGGGAGGATGTAAAAAAACAATAGCATTTAAAAAGATAATGTAGATACCAGTGTTTATGAGTAAAAAAGGATCTTGATTCCAGAAACATGAGCAAGTAGAGTAAAACACAAATTTTTGAACAATAATAAAGAAAACCTACATATAAAAGGCATAATACATTGCAAATTACAAATTTATATTTGTTCTGACTTTTAAATGCAGGATCTATTTTTTAAAAGAAGGAACGAAAAAGGAAGAATACTCCATCGAACATTACTTTTTCCTAAGTGTTAGACAAGTATAAAAAGTGCAGTGAAGGATGTAAGTGTGAATAAGATTGATAAAGTCCTCGCTTTCAGAGTGATGATAAAAAGAATACTTGCAGCATCACGTTCTCTGTAACACAAGCATTCCGCTGCACTTTTAAGACATGCGGAAATATATGCCCAGGGTTAGTTATTACACTTCAAAGAAACCCTGCCATAAATCTGCTTAGGATTTTTTCATTTATCAGATCCCATTCCCTTTGTTCTAAGATTGACCAGGTTCTATAATAAATCCTTATTTAGTCTACGTTCATATTCCAAACATCTTTTTACTTGGTTAAGACCGTTCTTTGATTATCCATCCTAGTCTCTAGGCGGTGGTCACTGAATAAGTCCTGCTAAACTATTGGTAGTTCAGAAATGACACCTCATGGTAAACAGCCCTATCATTTGGCCCAACCAAGGAAATATTTCCATTAGCTGATTCAATGAAATTCCTTTTCTTTTGATATTTTCATTTATTTCTTGTGAAATAGCTTGTTT
>NW_003852542.1:4710159-4723740 GCF_000181295.1 Otolemur garnettii | reverse complement strand
GAAAAGTTCTAGTATGAGGACAAAAGATTGGAAGAGTGAAAAGTCTAATAAGGCTGGGCTTGAGGCTTGAATAAAGAGCAAGGTAGCTGTCTGTCAGCCTGATCACAAACAGAAACATAAATTCAGAGCCAAGCGTTACATTCCTGAGGATATAGAGGGATGTCTGCTTGTTAGTCCACTCACAGCACTCCAAAACTGAATGCATAAGCCTCATTTAAGAGCCTTCCTTCAGGTAGTAGGGAGATTTCAGGAACCTCAGCTTGGATTTCCATAAAGTCAGGGCCTGTGCTTAGTCTTTAGCTACATTGACTAATAAAATAAAACAAGGTTCAAAGTCAAATGCACCTGAATCTGCCTCTCATACACGCCACCTTTTCCTGTTTATCTTGATCAAATTAATTAACCCTTTAAAATTGTTTCTTTTAAGATTAGTTTTAAATTTAAACTTGTTGACGTGTTTTAAGTATTCAATCACACAGTTTATGTAAAATACTTAGCAAAACGCCTTAGCAAGATTACAACAAATAATGAAGGGTCACTGTGCTAGGAGTAGTAATAGTCTCAGTGGTAGGAAAGGAGTTATTATTGTTGCTGTTATTGTTGTCGCTATTTTGTTGACAATAGTATTCAAAATTATTATTTATAGTTTTTGTCATTTGTAGCAGTTCTCTCTACCAAACCTAACTTTTTCTTCTCTAAAGCCATATTTAAATTGATATTTAATTATAAACAATTAAAATTTATTTCCTTTTTCATCATACAGAATTTCCGAAGTAAAGTGCATGTAAGAAGTGAGTACAATTTGCTACTTTTTCAAGCATTACCATTTAGCTAAAGATATGGATTCTTTCTTTGCTCCTATTTCACTTACATCATATCCCTGACTTATCATTGTCCATTTGCAGCGTGACATTGTTAAACCAGCTCTTCATCAAAAAAGGTCAGAGCTATCATCACTGACTCGCAGCAAGGTTAACTTTCTTGTCAAAGCAGAGAATTGGGTGAGTTTATGGTAACAAATCTGTGTGACCCACAATTTAACAATTTTATGGTCTTTAATGTGTGGTGAGGTGCTTTGGGAAATGTAAAGCAATAAATAAATGTTGTGCTTATTGCTACTTTTGAATCACATTGGTTTTGCTGTTATTTTCAATATATGGAAATGGAATTTTTTATGAGCCATTTCTAAACCTCGAGGAGGTTATCACAGAAAAACAAACAAAAAGGAGTCATATTTCGAAGCTCTACCTCTAAATCTGTGTTTACAAAGTGCTGGTTGTGTGCGAACCTCTGAACCACTTTGATGTCTCCCTGTATAAAGTGAACGTAAGAAACCGATCTTGCCTGAGTCAGGATTGTGGCAATTATCAAATATGTTAATATATAACTGATCGAAATTAAAAAGTAAATGTAAAACATAAGCTCTCTTGCAAAGTCAAAGAATTCAAATATAAGCCAACTAGTGTCACCCCTTCTACATGTTTTCTTAAAAAAATGCATACCCACAGAGGTAAGGGACTGATCCCCCTGTGGCCTTGCATATTTGTTTATGTGGGAGTTGTGTTTTCACTATTTATGACTTTTGTTATTAGACTCATGCCCATCTATCCCCGACTTTTCACAAGTCAGCACCCTAGGATCAGCAGTTCTCAACACATTTCTTAATTTGCAGCGTTGAATTGGATTCTCTTCCAGAAAAAGCCAACATTCCATTTTTTTCCTAAACGTTTTCCATAGTGAAATTAGTAAGCAGTGTATTTGTGTTTGGTGAAGATTGAGATATGTATGGCTGAAATATAGAGTATCTGATAATTCTATAAATCCATTTGTGTCAACCAATGACTTACTTTTGTTTTTCTCCTAAGACAGACACAAATATAGCAAAGGGGCAACATAAATTGCCAGTAGCTGAGACAGAGGAAGAACTGATAGTGTCAGGTTTTTGAAGAAAATAGTAAGATTTTTTCACTAGTTTAGATAGTGAACACAAAGAATTTGTAGAGGTGGAATGTGAAATTATGTGTTCTGAGGAAGAGAGTGAAGAGTAGAGAGAAGATGAAATGCAAAATGGAATCTGCTGAGCCCAGAAGAAGAAGACCACACCCAGCTGTAAAAGTAGAGCGGCCTACAGCTCAGATGGTGGTGCCCTCAGGAATGACATGGAACTCACACTGTAAAGGATGGGGGAGATGACAATTGGCTAACATCATAAGGACTCAACCAGGAGCAGGATCGGGAATAGAACCCCAAACTCCACTGGATTGTTTCCAATTGTTTCTTGACAAGGAAGTACCAAGCTTACAAACCAGAAACTACATCTATTCAAGGAGTTATGTAAGGATATATTTACCCCAAATTCTGGTGATTTCATAAAAGAAGGACTAATTGGAATTCTTCTAAATTAACAGGTGTACTAGCAAACAAAAACAGTATCTGAGATCTTTTCAGTGGGGAGAATTTTCCGGTTTATAGGGCTACATTTTCAGAACAGAATGAGTCTCCTACTGAAATGTCTACATTTTGATCTGCTCAACATCCGAAGCTCACAGACAGCTTAAAAAGTTTGCTCCAGTTCAAGAGCTTCAGAATGTGGCTATAGAATAAGCTCTCACACTACTATAATCTTCATGACTCTGTCACTTTTGATGAGGGTTTGGTGTCTTTCCACAGGCATTGTCCATTCAAAGTTTACACACCAACGAAACCTGGAGTACGGAATTGGAGTGAGTCTTTCCGTGATTCTTCTATAAACTACTGTTTTGCAGCAGAGCCATATGGAGGGAAGTCAGAGAGCTTTCCGAGAAATTACAATAGTGGCTCTGAGGTTGTAAAAAGACTAGTTTATATTGTCATTTGGATCAGTCTGGAAGAAATATTACCATCAACAAAAGCTTACCTCTATCACCCTGGCTTTCAATGTGCTTCAAAAAAATATAACCATAGTTGGTTCTGTTTGCAGTGATAAGAGGGATTTGACTCTAGAACTCAGGCCATCATCAATGAAAACCTCTCCCTCTAGTACAGCAAAATGCCTTCTCTCCCTATGTGACACTAGTAAGTTAAGTTTTAAAGCCAAGAAAAGTAGTTACAGTACTTTCCACACAGCATGAAGATATGAAGGTGATGGATAACAAGCCTGATATAATCCACTTTTATAATGCTACCAAAGCAGATTTTTGTTTTTTTTTGGCTGGGGCTGGGTTGGAACCCACCACCTCCGTCTATGGGGCCAGCGCTCTACCCTTTTGAGCCATAGGGGCTGCCCCCAAAGCAGATGTTGACACATTCCTGTTACTGAGGAACTTGGCATTGGAAATTTCCATTAACATCATTGCCACTGAAGCATACAATTTATATATGATTTTGGGGGAAACAAATAGTCGCTGGTTGCAACTTCATTCAAAGAAACAATCAGGAAGAAAATACTTTTTGAAACATTTGCCATCACAGCTCTGTGAAGAAAACATATGAAGTCGTTCATTTTGGTCTTCACAAAAAATATACAGTGGCAATGAATCTTTGTGGACACAGGGGCCATCAAGGACAAGAAGAATGGTTCACACCAAACCAAAAGGTAGATTTATGAGACAAGCAGTGAAAGGCTTACCAAAAAAAAGGTCACTGCTACATTTGTCCCCTGGGAGAGACTGGAACTATATGGGGACATGCAGTGAATGCACTAGATACATCTGTCACAGCCACTCATCAAAAGAAGAAAATATAATGAAAAAGAACATGCAGAGAATATGCAGCCACATATCAGAAGCAAAAAAAAAAAAAAAATGACATGCAAAAAATATAACATGCAATAAATATAACAAAGAAATGACATGCAATGAGACTGGCCCCATTTCTCTGAGAAGGTAGGCAAGTAGCAGGTTAAAGTGTCACCTGTTAAGCAGATATTCAACTAAAGAATGGCATGTCAGTTCTCTTTTCCTGCAGATATTCCTGTTTATGATCCACTGCTATTTTTAAAGGTTGGTTCCAAAGAGGTATGCAGTATGATGACTATTATCTGTAACAAGAATATATACTTAAGTTGTGGCCCATGGGAAATGTGGTCTCCAAGTACCTCTCTATTTTTATTTTCCTTCCATAATCAATACATATTCTTTATGCAATCTAAATTGGTGAATTCATTATCTTTAGAATATACCATATAATTTCCTCTTTTGCCGTGTGTGTGTGTTTGTGTGTGCACATGATACACCTATGATAAAAAGACCTGTACCACGATCAGAACAGTATTTATAACTTGTGGGTTATTTATGTGTAATGTGGTAATGTGTGCAAAGGGACATGAATATATGTATGCTGGTTTGTGTTTTCCCAAGTTTTCTTCAGGTACTTCAGTTAACATTGTCTTAATTAAAACAATTAAAAGGAGATTAGGCACACCACTTACTTTCATGTTAAAAGTCAAAACCCTTTGGAAACGTGTTTTCACACTACATTGTCATTTTTTTCTTTTCCTCAACACTCAATAGTGCTCTCTCTTTGAGAGCCAAATTAATGTATTCACTGCTTTTAATCAATACCATGTAATTTCTTTTTCCTACTCTTTCAACATTGATTTCCTTCTATTTATTATTTCTACTTTTCTTTCCTACTATAAAATTCTTAGAATAAGAAATCTTGCATTTTAGCTGGCCACTGTAGGTCAGTGGTTAGAGTGCTCCCCACTTCCCGCACACCAGGGGCTGCAGTTTCCAGTGCCGCCTGGGCCTGATAAACAAAACTACAACAACAACAACAACAACAAAAATCCAAGAAATATTGCATTTTATACACTTACACTACTTTAAGTGTTTATAATAGTATATGCCCATAGTTGGTACTCATTAGGATATCTCTTTATTTGTTTTGGTTCAACTGATTATTTTTTAGACATAATTATCTTTTCTAGACTTCAATAAATATAATTTCACCTTCTACTTAACCACTTTTCTGACCCCAAATACAAATGCAAAAACAAAATGATCAGAAAATTCCCATCATTTACCACTTTCATTTCTATTATCTCAGCTCTCAAAGAGGTTTGTTTATTAAAATAATCACCTTAAATTATCTTCCACTTAGGGCCCTAGAGGATTTGAAATAATGACTTAAAATAAAAGATGCAATTTTGGTTAGATTCAGAAGAGAATATCAAAGACTAGTTGGAAGAGAGGAAGTCAATTATCTGCCTAAGTTATACATAAACAGTTTTCTAATAAAACTTTTTAAAATAGTAGATTTTTTTTATTGTTTTAAGTTAATTTGAGGGGACAAAGAATTAGGTTACAATGTTTGCATTTGTTAGGTAGAATTCCTCTTATAATTGTGTCCTGCCCCCAAGAGGTGTTTTTTTAAATTATTTTTTATTAAATCACAACTTTGTACATTGATGTATTTATGGGGTTCAGGGTACTGCTTTGATATACAATGTGAAATGTTTACATTGAACTAAGTAACACATCCCTCACAATTATACTCATTTCTTAATAGTTTCGAAATGTATATTGCATCATGCACATTAGGTGAGGACCCCCCAAATACTCTTCCTTCTCCCATATCCTCCCTCCCCTCCCCTTCTACTTTCTGAACTATAGTTATGTTTTGTCATTCATATGAATATATAGGTGGTTGTATATTGATTTCATAATAGTACTGAGTACATTGGATACTTCCCCTCCCCCCCATTCTTGAAATACTTAACTAAGAAGAATATGTTCTAGCTCCATCCAGGTAAACATAAAAGGTGTGAAGTCTCTATCCTTTTTATGGATATAGTATTCCATGGTGTACATATACCACAATTTGTTAATCCATACATGGATTTATATATATATATATATTTTGCAGATTTTGACTGGGGCTGGGTTTGAACCCATCACTTCTAGCACATGGGGCCAGCACCCTACTCCTTGAGCCACAGGCACTGCCCTGTAAAATAATTTTTGATCATCTGGGTATATACCTAGTGGAGAATCAAATGGTAGGTCTACTTTTAGTTCTCTGAGTGTTCTCCAAACTTCCTTCCAAAAAGATCATATTAACTTGAATTCCCACCAGCAGTGTAGAAACGATCCATTCTCTCTGCATGCACACCAACATTTGTAGTTTGGGATTTTGTGATGTGGGCTAATCTTACTGGAGTTAGATGATATCTCTAAGTGGTTTTGATTCGCATTTCTCTGATGATTAAGGATGATGAGCATTTTTTCATGTGTCTGTAGACCATGTGCCTATCTTCATCAGAGAAGTTTCTGTCCAAGTCTCTTGCCCACATAAAAATGGGGTTATTTATTATTTTCTTATTGATTAGTTTGAGTTCTCTGTAGATTCTAGTTATCAGACCTTTGTCAGAACTATAATCTGCAAAAAATCTTCTCCCATTCTGAAGGTTGTCTGTTTGCTTTACTTACTGTGCTCTTGGCTGTGCAAAAGTGTTTTAGTTTGATCAGATCCCAGTAATGTGTTTTTGGTGTTGCTTCAATTGCCCGAGGGGATCCTCTTCGTAAAATATTCTCCCAGGCCAATTTCTTCAAGTGTTTACTTTGCACTCTTTTCTAGTATTTTTATAGTTTCATGTGTTAAGTTTAAATGTTTTATAAAGGGAGAATTAATTTTTCTTAACGGTGAAAGGTAAGGGTCCAGTTTCAGTCTTCTACAGGTCGCCAGCCAGTTCAGCCAGCACCATTTGGTACATAGGGAGTCTTTCCCCCACTGAATATTGTTGATAGGCTTGTCGAAGATCAAATGACAATAAGTAGCCAGGTTCATCTCTCGGTTCTCTATTCTGTTCCATAAATATACTGCTCTGTTTTTGTGCCAGTACCATGCTGTTTTGATCACTACAGATTTATAGTATAGCCTGAAGTCTGGTAATGTTATACCTCCTGATCTGAATACAGCTGCGTCTCAGGATACCAAACAATACTTACAAGTCAGTAGCTTTTATATATGCCAACAATAGTCAAGCTGAAAAAAAAAATCAAGAACTCTACTCCTTTTACAATAATGCCAAAGAAGATGAAAAATTTGGAATTTACCTAACAAAGGACATGAAAAATCTCTATAAAGAGAACTATGAAACTCTGAGGAAAGAAATAGCTGAAGATGTTAACAATTGGAAAAATACCATGCTCATGGCTGGGAAGAATCAACATTGTTAAAATGTCCATACTACCCAAAGAAATCTACAGATTTAATGCAATCCCTCTTAAGGCACCATTGTCATACTTTAAAGAATCTGAGAAAATATTACTTTGCTTTATATGGAATCAGGAAAAACCTCTAAACAGAATCTTATGTGAAAATTCAGTGTACTTAACAGGTTAAGTGGAATCCTCTTGGTCTAAGTGCCATAGATCCAAAAGCACAGAGCAATAAACACCACTTCAGTCCCTGCCCTGGTTGCCTTAGTGATAAATCAGATTTCAGGAGGTTCACAGTATTTATACTAATACATTAATAATATTATCATGGAGACCACAGATTAAATTAAACTCAGGGCTTCCAGGAAAAGGCAGGAAGGTACACACAAATATTGTAGTGTTTGTAATGAATAAACATCAAAGATCTCACAAAGAGGCACCTATTCCCTTAGTAAAAATCAATTTACTATGTGTCCCCTCATAAATCATCATTGAAAAACGTCTCTGACATTGTCTTCAAAACAAATCTTTCAGACCATTTATTTATTATAAAAAATAACCAATCTATTAAGAGTAGAGTGTAAGTGTATTAACACAATAATTAAGTAAGGTGAAGGCTACGTTAACCCGTTTGATGTCAGCACTCCAAAGTGTATATAAAATCCACACATTGTACCCGATAAATGCATTAATGTACACACTCATGATTTAATAAAAAAAATTAAGAGGAAAAAAGTGGCATATAATACCACTTTTGATAAAAATACGAAAACAGCAGTTACGGTTTACTAGAGGGGGAGGGGAAGGAAATGGGGACACAGTAGGCCAAAGGATACAAAGTAGCAGATTAGAGATCTAATGTGCAATATGAGTATAGTTAATTAATTTGCATTAAGAATTTTTGTGAAATTCATAAATTTTAGCTGCTCTTCTCACACTTGAAAAGTAACTATATGAGATGGTAGATGTGTTAATCTGCTTCACTCTAGTAAGTGTTTTACTGTCTTCATGTACCCTACAATGTCATATTATAAACCCCAACTATCTGTAATAAACTTTTTCTTGAAAGAGAATCTCAAAAAGAAATTAATGTTTCTTATAGCTGTTTCTTGTTATCAATGATCATTTAAAAACCTGGGAGAACTCTGTTAACATAAAGGCATTTAAGCTTATAGTTAAACTGGTTAAGTCTAAGGCAGTAGATTTTAGGTAACCTAAAGTTTTAGATAAGAGTGGATATGTGGGAATAAAGTATATATGTATTCCATAAATGTATTTTTCAGGTTTTTTTGTTAATAGAAGATGGGTAACATTTTGTTTTAGATTTAATTTTTTTTTATTGTTGAGGGTATAAGAAACTAGGTTATACTAATTGCATTTGTTAGGTAAAGACCCTCTTATAATTGTGTCTTGCCCCCCCAAAATGTGGCACACACCAAGACCCCACCCCCTCGCTCCTTAGATTTAAATTTTAAGTGAAAGCCTACATGCTGAAATTAGTTATATAAATGGCAATATATATGTATTAAAACCCTAATATAAAAATTTTGATTTTGGCTGCTTTTTCTATTTGGTCCTTTTCCCTTTGTACAAGTGCATATAAGATACCATGTGTGAGGAATGTCTATTAACAAATTACGTACAATTGCTCTTATTTGATAGAGTCTCCAACACTTTGGTTAAACACTAAAGTTTGGGTTTATTTTATGTATTCCAATTTCATATTAGCCAACCTTACATGACAGCTCAGGAATAAAGAGGGGAAATATTCTTTTGTGGATAATACCTTTTGCAAGTTAAACAATTATCTGATGATATCTGGATATTGAAAAGCTATTGCTCTTTATGCCTTTACTAAAACTCTCTTCAAACAAACTTTCTTTTAAGTTATCTGCTCAAAATTAGCTGTTTAATGTTCTTTGAAACTTTCTCTATTTCTTGTGCTCTGTATTTATTCATATATGTTCATTCTTCTCCCCTTCTTTCTAATCCTTCCTTATTTCCTTTCTTCCTTCTTTTCTTCATCGTGCAATTATTTATTTAATCAAATATTTAACTAATAATTAAATCCTTTTAAGCTGTGATCATGTACAGGTAGATATCTTAAAAAATAAAAATCCTTAATTTATGAGAACACTATATAGGGCAAAAAGGGGTTTGTTCTATGCAATTCTATAAGATTATATATTCATAGATTTCTTACATAAAGGACAATAACAAATTAGTTCTCATAGTTAGCAAGAATAAAATTTATATTGGCATATAAGGAGTGATTGTGAAAAAGGAATAAACCTATATGAAATAATAAAGAGGTTTAGCTTTATTCTGCATTATCTACAAAATCAAGGCAAGATACTTAAAAGAGGAATGACTATGCATGTGCATTTAATATCCCTAGTATAAGTGTGAAGGACTGAATGGATAGATAAGTGTAAGGTCTTGAAGATCATCTGTGAACCATTTGTGAATATCCAGAGAATGGGAGATGAAGGCCTGAGTCAAGCCCAAGACAGTGAAAAGCAACGTAAATATAAAATCTAGAGACATCAGTGATTATTGAAGTGACTGAGGAGAGAAGCACATGCTGTTTCAAATTTTGCATACAGGCTCAAAACAGATGGTACTACTATTAACACAACTCCAGAAAATAAGAAGTAAGATGTGGGTTCTTAGATTATGTGCATATGTTTAAGTTTGTTAATTATTGTGACAGATATCAGCAGATGAACATTTATATTCTTTGGATTCATTTCTTTTTAACATAATTCTTTTTCTGTGTTCTTGTTTTTCTGAGATTGTCTAAACATGGGTAAATCATGTGTTTACTCTGTACTTGATCTTACTAATCTGTAAAAATGCTCTAAAAATAAAATTAGAAATGTCTATCTTCTGAGGTTTTGGAGAGCAATAAAGGACATATATATATGTTTGTTTATATGTACATATAAATATAATGTTATGTGTATATATAAAGCTTATATTATTGTGATTAGTGTTATATGTCTGTTTTATAGTTCCTTAATACATTCCATTAAAATATTTACTTTATATAGCTTTATGTTGTGTCAAACATAAATTAATTACCCTCATCCCCCCTTCCCCCAAATGCCAAACTATGAACAATATTGACTTCCCCTCCCTTTTTTTGTGCCCATCATTATAACTGGAATTATACACATATCATAAAAATAAAATGTATTTTTCACATGAGTATAGTGACGCATATGACTGGCAGGAGCTTTGGAGGTCAGAAAGAACATTAAGTTGAATACTAAGCACAGACTGTTTGAATTAATTGCCCCTGGGGAGTGTGAACCTGGATTTATCTATGTTGGAGTGAGGTTTCAGGACTTCAGATTCAGGGTTGTCTAAGTACAAAAATAATTTTGAATCTCAGAAAGAGAGCAAAGACAAAGTGCTTTATCTTAGTACTTTAGACAAAGTACTAAGGCCTGGATATAGAGCATTGAAAGGACAAAGACAGAGATGGGACTAAACATTGGGGTCATAGAGATAAGCCTGTGGTGTCAGAACTAGACATGCAAAATGAAGAAAAAGCAAATAGGAACCAACCAAGGGATTTTTGTTGCCAGGGAATCAAGAACTGAGTATTCTGGGGACAAATCCCTGCTACCAAATATACAGGAAGGCAAAATAACATTTTTTAGGAAGTGATCATAATGAAGAGATAGTAAGTAAAGAGACAAAATGAGATAACTTACTAGACAGGCAAAAGAATAAATATAAAGAGGAAAATGAAAAACTGAGAGATAAACCTGAAGGCATATACCAAGACCAGGAATAGAAATTTGGTTTTTAACTATCACTCCTAAAATGTTAGTAAACCCTTAGGCTCTTCTTCAAAACAAGAAAGCTAGAACTGAAAATTCCACCTAAGAACAGATTTTAAAACATTCTTCAATCTATAAAAGAGTAAGATAGAAAACGAGTTTCCATTAGCAAAGTGAGATAATGAAGAGAAGGAATCTATCTATCTATCTATCTATCTATCTATCTATCTATCCATCTATCCATCTATCTAGAGTCTTACTCTGTTGCCCTGATAGAGTGTTGTGACATCATAGCTCACAGTAACCTCAAACTCTTGAGCAATCCTCTTGCCACAGCTTCCCCGATAGTCAGACTATAGGTGCCCACCTGGCTAGTTTTTCTATTTTTAGCAGAGACAGGGTCTTGCTCTTCCTCAAGCTGGTCTTGAACTCCTGAGCTCAAGCCAATCCACCTGCCTCAGTCTTCCAAAGTGCTAGGATTACAGGTGTGATCCACCTCACCTGTCTGGAACCAATATTTTTCAATTCATACGAAAAAACACATTGAAAATCATGCTCTGGAATTCATAATACAGCTCTTCTTTTTTCTAGATTTGGAGTTTCAATGTACAACACTTGCATGAGCAGAAAATCATGTCCATGCATTAATTTAAAATGTGTTGAACTTGGTAGTCTGCAGAAGATTATATAAATCTTTTATGGAGAATGAAATCTTAAACTGATTCCTCAAGATGCTAATTAACTTCATGCATATATAAGTTTAATCAAAAATATATTTGCATTGATGTACATGTGTTTATGTATATATATGTGTGTATACACACACACAAATCTTAATTAACTTCATGCAAATGTAAGTTTTATCACAAATATATGTGTATTGATGTATATGTGTATATGTATATATATGTGCGTATACATATACACAAATCTTCATACTTTTCAACATCTGTACATGTTGAAATGTAAGTCTGCATGTGGAGGCTCATTCCCATAATGCCAGCAGTTTGGGAGCTGAGGCAGAGAATATTGCTGAACCCAGGTGTTCAAGATTAGCCAGGGCAATGTAGTGAGCTGCTATCACTACAAAAAACTTCAAAATATTGGTCAGGTATGTTGGAATGTGCCCATAGTTCCACCTACGCGGTAGGCTGATGCAGGAATATCACTCGAGCCCAGGAGTTTGAGGTTATAGTAAACTATGATCATGCTACTGCACTCCAGATCTGAAAGATAGAACCAGATCCTGCCTCTACCAAATAAACAAACAAACAAATAAATAAATAAATAAAATGAACAGAAAAAGAAAAAAATATATAAAATGATAGTATTTAATATACTTGAAGACAAAAAATACACAACTGAATATGTGTTCAAAGAACAGGGAACTGTCAAAAATGGCAACATCTATTAAAAAGAAAATCATAGTAGATTATTTGAAAAGGAAAAATAAAACCAATGAATCAAAATAAAATACATCAAACAAGTAATACATTACATTAGATATGAGCAAATTAAGAACAGATTGAAAACTAACCTTGATGAGTAACACAAAATATAAATACAAAGGAAGGTGAAAACTTTCAGAGAGATCTAAGACTTGGAGAGGGTAAAATAAAATATTCTAAAATAATTGGCTTTCAAACTGAAGCAAACAAAGAAATAAACACAGAGGAGAGGTAATTTTGAAGAGATAATGATAATGGCTATAGATGTACCAGAAATAAAAGAAAGCACCAAACTACAGATTTAAGAATTCTAGCAAATCTCAATGAAGTAAATTAAACAAAATTCCCCATTTAGGCACATCAGTCTTCTTTTCTTTGGAAAAATTAGGTGGAAAAGTAAAGCAAGCGGCAAATGACCATTAAGATTATGCCAGGTGTCCCAAGTCATCCCCAAAGTCGCCATGCATGGGGAAAATGGCGACTTTTATACAAAGCTACAAGTACCTTTATTTACAAAATATTCATTATACTATTTCACCGAATATTTGCAAAATATTCTCTGCTTCTTGGCCACCTCTTTTGGGACACCCTGTATTTTAGCAGCACAAATATTTACCTGAACATAATGGGAAAAATATTTCAAAGTTTTCAGATAAAATTATCATGCACATTTAAAAACATCTTCACTATCATTTAGTAATAAGACTAGAGACTTTACTCCCAGCAGACATTCAGTAAAGAAAATTCTATAACTTTATCCAGGAATAAAATAAATAATTCTCAAAGCAGAGTCTGGAAGAGTCAATATAGCAAAATATAAAATAAAGGTTTAATCATCAGCACGTTTATCCATGATGGAACAGAACAAAACGAAGGAGACTGTGTGTGGAGAGGGGTGGGTGGCCGCGTGCGTGCGGGGGTGGTTGGTCTGCTTGCGTGCTTGCTTGGTTTTTTTTTTGTTTGGGTGCCATCCCTAAGTTTAGACGTTTAAATGGTGTTGTAAAATTTAAGGATAAACAATAAGAGAGAGTAAAACAGACAACAACAGTCAATAGTCAACAAAGGAAAGGAACAAAAAAGAAATGAAAAAGCAAAACTAAACCAAAACAAAAATGTAAAATAAAAAGAATAAAGTAATTTAAAAATCAACAAAATAAATTGACAGATGGTAATCCAAATATATGACAGAAACTCAGTATC
>NW_003852542.1:4685773-4709375 GCF_000181295.1 Otolemur garnettii | reverse complement strand
TTTTACATAATCACTATATTTAAATAAATATAATTGAATATAAAAGCTCATTTCTG
Organism: Otolemur garnettii; assembly: GCF_000181295.1. Classification (NCBI taxonomy): domain Eukaryota; kingdom Metazoa; phylum Chordata; class Mammalia; order Primates; family Galagidae; genus Otolemur; species Otolemur garnettii. The sequence continues at coordinate 4,709,319 of NW_003852542.1, read as the reverse complement.
GAAATAACTCTGCTTAGCATAAATGACTTTCTGAAATGAAGACTCATAATCGCTCACTTGCTCTCCTCTCTTGAGATCACTTTCCAGTGTTGACATCCCAGTGTTCTTACAGACTGGCTTATGCCAGTTGACATACGTTCTGGAATGCCTGTTTGTGAGACTTGTGCCTGTGCAAATTACCATAATCAATTTGGAAACATAATAAATACCACGAATAAAGTCAGAATTTAGGTGCTTTCTTCTGTAAGCTTTTATTTTCAAATATCAAACTGCCGTTTTGTTTTCCTGATCGGTTAATTTCACTGTTTTTCACTTCTGAATATTTTATATTATAATAAAAATTATTATTCATACAAAAGTAACATAGGATTTTATTAAACAGTATAGATTTTTTCACTTTAAATTGAGCACAGAAAATATTTTGCTGAAAAACAGAAGAAAATCAAATTATAAAATTATTATAGCCAGTGAGTTCAAATATGAAAATCTAATTTTAACAATTTTAAGAAGCCTCATTTATAAATGAGAATTCTGAAACTCTCACAACAAACTATAGCAAGAACAAGAACTACATCACAAGTCCTGCTATTTCCCCTAGAATGGTCCCCTTGATCATCAACACTCATGAATTAAATTAGTTTTTAATTTACCATTTTACTAGACTGAATTTTTTTCTTTGGACTTGACTAGGAAATTCAGTCAAGTGAATCTTAACAACAACAACAGAAGCAGTATACTGAAATTTGGTCAGCTTGCCAAATGTGGATGATACACTCTTATGGCAGGTGTAGGTGAAAAGGAATCATACACTATGAGATAATTTGTATTCTTCATGGGGCTTAAAAATATGCATTTTTCCCAACACTACAGTTTTCCCCACTGTAAAACTGGTGCTTAATCAAGAAACCTCTTTAAAGAAAGGAGGCATGTGACTTGTGAGGGTTCTCAGCACTCTTCTCTGCAATGACTTATATCCACTGATGAAGCTTTCCTTGTCCTTTTGGGTCTCATCAGCTCCAGGATCAAACTTGTTCAGGGAATGGAACAGGTAAATTGGTGGACTTCTCTAGATTAGAGTACAATGCTTCACTTGCCTCATTGTTACTTTCAGGATCATCATGCATTTTAGGTAGAAAGATCATTTTAACCACAAGAATGAATATCTAATGATAGTGCATTGGGCAATAAAGCAACAATGGAAAGAAGAAGTTGAAAGTGATCAATATAATAATACAAACATATGTAATAGCAATGTCTTCCTGTTTTCATATCTAGAAATACCATATATAATAGTGTACAGATAGTCACTCTCTCTCTAATTAAACTACATCATCAAATTAATAACAAATTTTTAAAAGTCTAAACCTTGAACTTTTATAGGTCATCTTTTCCAAGAAAGGCAGAAAGGGGGGAAATAATGAGTTAAGGGAATTCTACAGCAACAAGGCTTATGATTTATGGTCAGGAATCACTAAGCTGGAAAGCCCTCTGCATAAAGGTAATGACTAAGCAGATTCAGGCATAGCAAAGTCAGATATAAAATACAAGGAAAAAAACACAAAATAAACTTAGTCCTTAGACTGGGAGAATCTGGATCAGAGTTCTTTCTGACTCTGAAGCTAATTGAGAGGCAGAAAACCACAGACCTGTGATGAGAGGATATGAGTCAGACAGACAGTGTGGGCTGAAAACCAACTTGACCTCTTACTAAATTAAAGGTCTTGGAAAATTTAAATTCCTTGATCCTCAATGTATTCGTCTGTGACGTAGAGATTAATATATATCTGAACACTGAAATTTGATGAGGAACCCAGCCAGTACACTAAGCATGTGATGGTTATTTGTAAGAATATTGGATGGGTGATTACCACCGTGCTTGGGTATATGGAATCTTGTAAATGCAGATAAAAGGTGGCCACATGAAATTATAAACTGGTAAGATTTTCCCACTGAAATAATCAAAATTTGAAGGTCACTCAATATATTGTTTTCTACTATCTCGACATAGTACAATAAATCAATAGTTCTTTAGGAAGTATTACTTTCTCTTTTTAAACTTTAAAAGGTCCCTGGTTTGATAATACATTAAGTTTCTAGTGTGTTAGTCTGAATGAGACTGCTGTGCTTTATCTTCTCTCAGTTTGGACTAAGCAGAGAAAAGGGTAGACTGTATGAAGAGTAAATATTTTATTCACATTTTGATATTTAGAAATAAACTACATCTTACAATCTACAGCCCCTTGCAATGGCTGACAGTTGGGAAGCAGGCCAGACTTGGATAATGTTTCTGGTGGCAAGATTGATGGATTCATCAATGCCTCAGTCCACAGCCACATACGATCTATTTGAGAATAGAATGTGAGTGCTCATTTTAGACCGTAAGTTCTGTTCCCAACATCAAAACTCACAGAGTGGGATTAGAAGCTTGGAAGATATGATGGACAGGGAAAGTTTTCCCTAAGTTGCTCTGGACACTTGGCTTCTTCTGATAATTTGGAAAATTAGTAAACTGGAACTTGGAGTTTCCTTTTATGTCAGAAGGATGAACTCCACCCAGGATAAGTTTCCTGTGGATTTGGTGCTTCTTTCTCCCAGGGTAACATCCTATGGGCTCTGAAGTTCCTAAGTAATGGTCAGCTGGCATTTCCAAGGCCATTTGTCACTATTGCCCTTGGACAAGTGAGAGTAGCAGGATGGAATAGATTTCTTCCACTAGATCACAAAGCACAATGTCCCTGGCACTTCTCTCAGTGGGACAAGAGGATTAAGAGGCCTGATTTGTCTCATCTCTAGGAGACTCTGGTTTGCACCTTTCCCAGGGACCTTTTTCTTTAAGACTGGGTGTGTGATAGTGGCAATTGTTGAGCCCTAAATGACCACGAATGAACCCATTTTATGGAGAAGAAGAACATTTTAGAAGAGGAAACAAGGGAGCATGAATAAAGGTTGCATCAATATAATGATGTTAATAGAACAGAAAATGATTTCATGAGCAAGGTAAGAAAAACAAATATCTCATGCCATAAGATTTGGATTTTGAATGTGAAGGGGTTTTTGAAGCATCTGTCAATTATTTTGCTGAGAATGAATTTTTGTCTAGGTACAAGTACGTAGCATATGAATATGTTTAACTGTAAAAGTGTTCATCCAATAAATATAAAATAGAAATGTTCAGAGAGTTTTAAACAGTACTGGGCTGTGGTTGATCTTAAAGCTTTAATTTCTTGATTATTCAGGAAATTTGAAACGATCTTATAATTTATGGCATCATACATTTTTCTTCCATAAAAAAGCCTTTGATAAAAGAAGTAGCAACCTCAACAATATGAACACCTCCCCTTATGAGTAATTCAATTCTATTAAAATAATTTCAGAGTTGAGGTGCCCATTTGCACTATGACCATATGTCTTAGCCATGGGCAAAGCAGAGACAACAGAAATTGAGGGGAAAATAAAGGATTAATACTTTGATGTTAAGTTACATGGAGTAATTATTGTTTTTAAAAAATCAGAATTGGTAGATGTAACAGTAATTTTGAGATTTAATACTGATGTAGTTTTGTATAACAGTGGAGATAGAGGACGTGAGACAAGGTAACATTTTAAGTGTGCGTTTGTAGCACTAAAGCTCTTTAATGTGTGGCTTCCACTAGTTCTAGAAAGAATTTCACTTTTTCTTATTATCCAATTTAATAACACAAATAAAGGAAATAAATTAAAAGCTGACCAGCTAAAATTACAGGAGTATAAATTGAAAGTATCTCTGTGGTGACCATTTCCTGTAAACCCCCAAACTTGGTCAATGAGATTGTATCTTAACTGGTTTAATATTTTATTTCCTCAGAATGTTCTATGTCACTGTACATGGACACATATTGAGAAGAGAAATTAGAGGCATTATAAAAGTGATATAAACTATAAACTATTATTCTACTCTCCACTCACAATCCCATAACATCCTCATAGCTTTCTTAATTAGACTGTAGTTACTTTTGGATTAATCTTAAATTTATTTTTTCTTATTGAAATTCTTTTGTCTTATTAGTTTTTTAAAGAATTATTATTATTGTTCACCTTTTGGGCAATTAAAAATTCTCCCTGGCTAATCTATTAACTTTTAATCTTTATAATGATTACTTATCAAAGTATAACTATGACTGAACTAGTATTTCTCATGAAATATATGATATGTTTCCATAGCTTGAGGGACTATGAAGTGATTTTGTAAAGGATTTGATTTTATAAAACTCAGTTTTGAATACATGTTTTTGTGTAACAGTTAAGAAATTCAACCCTGTCTCTAACTACTGCCTATTTGACTTGAAGAAATTTTAAAATTACTTACCAGCCCTGATTGTGTTCACAATTGTATTGATTTTGGTGATTATATGTCTTATATCAGTGAGTGCTTTTGCAATAACAAACACAGGGGCAAATTTTGGGCAATCTGTCAACCACTGTCCTGAAAACAGGGCTTGAATAACAGAGCACCGAGATGTGCATGAAACTGCCCTCATGCTGAACTTTTATCAGAAAAAAATCTTGACCCCAAGAAGCATTGATCAGAGTTCTAATGGGAGGACTCATTGGGATTTTTGGCTTTTAGGATAGCCCATTGTCCCTCACACCCAATAGAACCACCAAAATATGGTACAAAACCCTTCAGGAAATAGGATCCTTTCTGGATTACCACTCTTTATCCCTGGAAGAGAGATAACTAAAGAGAGTATATTAGCATTTTCTCATATTTTCTGCCATGGTGCTATACAATGTAAAAGGCTATGCTATCACACCATCATTATCTGATACCAGATTAAGGAGATTTAACATGTTTGGTGTGTGTGTGTGTACACATGCACATGTGTTTGATGTGTTTAATTCAGCAATGATTATGGCGTTTCCTAGGACAATTCCTGCTACATTCAAAATACAATGGCAAGTTGTAAGGGCTGAGTTTTCAACCTTACTTCAGTATCAATGAGAATATTTGTTCCAAATTACCAGCATTGCAGAAGACAGAACCTAAAGACTTTCTGCTTTATACATTTAAACCTGTCTGATGGCAGAACATGCTTTACGATACTACTAAATTTCAAGTACAATGGCTCTAGTAATGGCATGGTTTACACAAGTGATTTCCCTTTTATAAAACCTGTAAAACTGTGCTGAAATGTGAATAATATGGACTAATGAGAACTAATTCCTTGCATAAATAAGACCATGACTTTCTAAAGGCTCTTCAGAAGATATATTTATAATGAAACAAATATTGAATTATGTAAGTATCAATACGAGAAAACAAAATATTCCTACAAGGTATAACTTGTTCACCAGAGATTTATGCTATCTCATTGCCTGTGAATAAAGATAAAACATGTAAATTGCTTTTGATAGTCCTAATTAGACTACAAAAAGGTGTTGTTATCTATTCATTTATAGGGTTATTGAAATCATTTATACATGTTTGTGTAAAATAGCACATATAAACTTTATAATACAGATTATCTAAGTGCTCAAGGGACACTGAGCTTTGAGGCTTTCTTATCATCTCTACAAAGCCAACCAAGAGATTTTAACTGTGATCTGATGTCCTAAATTTTAAAAACCCATTCTAAAAATTGTAGGGTGCAGTTTAAAGATCAATTTTTATTTTTCAAAGAAATTTAACTTGATTTAAATTACTCTCTTTGTAGTGAGTAGAATTGATGTTATGTACAGTTTACATGGAATAGCTGATGACCATAACGCTCTTGTGTACATAGAATGGGTACAGGTTGGCCCTTGACTTGACTCCCAAGCATCTGGACTTCCCATTGGAATCTTCCTTGTCTGATAACTGCTGAAAATCTTGCTGGCTAAGAAAAGAGCTTTGAAACTTTATTTTGTTTGTTTTGAAATGATAAAACACAGAGCAATCTTCTATAGCCCACTACCTGATAGCAGTACTTCCCTCTCTCCCACTAAACAAAGTCCAGTGGAAGTGAATGCAGAAAATGTTAGCAGAATTGTACCAGGAGAATTTCTCATACTATTATCTTAAAGTTATTAGTCATCACTTCTTTGAACACCCAACACCTTCCTTTTGGACATTAAAATAATGGAATTTCAGTTTACCAACAATTCTTAGTCTGTTAAAAAAAGCATCAAGAATTCAGATGTGAGATGGAGAAAAGTTTTAAAATGGAAACAATTCAGATGGTGAACTTTCATTACTGCTAGCACCACTGCCTTTTGGTTCAGCCTGCACTAACCTTGGAATTTGGTAGAGGGGAGAAGGAATAACTGGGCAGATAAGAAAATAAAATGGAATGTTGGCCTTCCAGCTCACACCTCTGGGCTACAGCTGGGTGAGAGGAGGGACAAGATAAGCAAAGAATCCTTAGGGAAAATAACAAGCCCACCTCAGTCTAGGGAAGAATCGACTGTTCTGGGTTATGTGGTTTGAACAAGCAGTTCTCAATCTCTTTCATTGCAGGAGTCTTTTTCTTTTTAAAATTTATTATGGATGCCAAAAAGTTTTATTTTATGGCATACATACACACACATATGTGAAACTAAAACTGAGAAAAATTTTTAAAACCTAAGAATACACAAACACTCATTTCATTAGCCATGAGAATGATGCGATGACATTACATGAGGTAAGTTTTGCAAAACTGCACCTAAAAAGAAACACATTGTATTATTATTATGAAAACTGTCTGACTTCACAGATTCTGGAAAGTGTTAGGAAACCCCAGGCTTCCCCAAACCACACTTTGAATACTGTTGTGTGAGAGAGCAGGGGTGTCCAATGTGGGGCACGTACGGCCCAGGATGGATAAGAATGTGGCCCAGCATAAAATCGTCAATTTCCTTAAAACATTATGAGATTATTTTGTGATTTTGTGATTTCTTTTGGTGGAACTTAATTGTGCATTGCTTGAGTATGAACTTTGTAGGTGACAGCATCGTGTCTCAGTGTCACGTGTATGCTCCATCTGTACACACGTGCAGTTTCAGTTTTACAGCAGTCTGGGGCTTCTGGTGTGTTATCTTCCAAACACAGACAGTTGAATTAACATCAGCAGACATTCTATATGCTCCTGGTGACTTGGACAGGCAACAATTATCAATAATATTTGAACCTACCACAGCAACATTAGGCATTTAACATTATATAGATATCAGTTCAGCATTCTTATTTGATTACTAAGGATACTCCACACCTTGACACTGTCTCACACATTGGCCACTGTGCTTTATGATTGGCCCTCCGCCCAGCCCTGTGTCAGCAGCCGAGATGAGGAAGAGCCCAACTTTGTTTCTATTTTCTTTTCAGTTATTTTTCATAATAAAAGTAAATATAGCCCATTATTATTATTACCATTTTAATCCCAGCATGGTTTCTCCAATGTCTCAAAAGAAAACAGAATCCCAGAAAAGAAAAATTATGGAGGAAGGAAGATTATTCAGTGAAAAGTGGACAGGCGACTACTTTCTTGTGGAGGCAAATTAGTAAGGCACTCTGCTTAATTTGTAGGAAATTTGTACAAGTTTTCAAAGGCTGTAATTTGAAAATCCATTACCTGCCATGCATCCATATTTTGTCATAAGGACAAAATAATAGAACTAAAAAGATCTGTCTTCTAAACCCAAATTTTTAAAAATGTTACAACTCGGATGGATTCCACTGTAAAAGCCAGTTATGTGGTAACATATTTGATAGCAAAAAAATCAAAACCATTTATTGATGGCAAATTTATTAAGCAATGTATGGGAAGAATACCAGATATATTGCCCGGAATAAAAAGGGGATATTTCTAAAATCAGTTAATCTCACCAGACTATAGCCAGGCAAATTGGATACATAGGAAAATCTATCTAAAGAAATTGGAAGAATAAAAATCCTAATTTTAAATTTTATGCCTTGGTGATAGATAACAGCATCATTGCTACAAATACAGCTCAAGTTACCATTTTTTTAGAAGTATCAATGAAGAATATAATGTCACTGAAGAAATGATTTCTTTAGTGCCATTAAAAGATACAACTAAATCGGGAGATTTATAAGAAACAGTAAAAAATATGTTTAAGTGTTTTTGTTTTTTGTCTTCTTTTTCTTTTTGTTCATTGTCAACATATCTGATATACCTAATGATGATATCCCAGTAGATAAAAGAGAAGAACTTATAAAATCAGTAGAAGATGATGCAATTGCCACCCACAACTCACATTTGATGAGGTATCATTGCATGTACATCAGGAAAGAAAATTTATGTGGTAAAGCTTTAAAAGGGATAACACAATGCAAATCATCATCAAGACTATGAATTTCATAAGGCCTATGGATTTCATGGCCTCCAGTTCCAGGACATCCTTAAAAGTACTGATGCTAATTATGGCCACATCATTTACTATTTATAAGGAAGATGGCTAAGTCAAGACCAAATGTTGAAAAAATGTTATGATTTGCAACATATTATCAAGTCTTTTATGGTATCAAAAACCAAATTTATGACAGAACTTGACCATGAACACTGGCTTTCTGAGTGAGAATTTTTAGTGGATGTAACCAGTCATTTAAATTAAAGATGCATTTTCAAAGATGAAACACAATGTTTCAAACCACAACAGCCTTCCAAATGAAACTGAAATCCCGGCAAGCTCAAATTAGGGCAAACAATTTTATGCATTTAGACGTGTTGGTTAGACATATGCAATATGCAGGTTTGCATTTCAATTAATATAAGAATTTGAAAACAGATTTCAAGACTTCTGGGAAAATAATCAGTATTTTGGTGCATTTGTAACTCCATTTTCAGCTGACATAAATATGTTACTTGCAATTTTCAAAGAGAATACATAGAGCTGCCATCTGACATTCAACTTAACTAAAAATTTTGTTCTGTCTCTTTATGAGACTTTTATAAGTTCTGTCTTCCCAGAGACAAATCTCTTATTCCATAATTACACCTTACTCATGTCATCGCCTTTTGTTAGCACCTACATTTGCAAAAAACTATTTTCAAGAATGAAGCACATTAAGGGCAAAATTAGAACCTAAATGTTTCATCAGCACCTTGAGAACTCACTGAGCATTGCAACTACTTCCATCGAACCAGATAATGATGCACTAGTTTCTAAGCCCCCACTATTTTTTTGTTGAACACTTCTTTTCTTTTACATTTTCAATAAAAATTTTAAAAAATCTAAGACATTTTATGACTTAGATATGTACATTTTCTATATTAGAAAATGGGATCTGAATGGTAATTTTAAAAGAAGCTCTGAATGGGCCTCTGCTTAATTAGGACTATTATGGGAGGACTTTTTTTGTATACCTGCAGTGGTGAATATCACAAAAATTATTCAGGGGCCTTTCTTTTTCTCATCAGCTTCTGTTAGTGTTTGTATATTTAATATGTGGCTCATGATGATTCAGGACAATGTGGCACCATGACCTGCGACCTTAGCCTTGGAGGTGTTGATGTTGCTGCAGACGGAGGAACCAGCTTGATACCCCGCTGGACACCAGTGAGAGAGACACTGGCAGTGTGCTTTCTTCTCCAAGTGCAATCCTGACTGGTGAATTTCATGTAAGTTTCCAAGGCCTGAGCTCATTGGACAGCTGGCTATAACTGGCCAGGACCCATGACCTAAGAGTCAACATTGAGTTCCAGCAAAACAATCCCCTTGCCACTATATAAACCCCTGAGCTCGAAGACAGACCAGTAGAGGGAGCAGGAGAGCTTGCTGCCCTCCTGGGTTCTCTCTGCCAGAAGTTTTGGTTTATTTAGCTGTTGTAATTTGTGTTTCTTTGAATAAATCCTGACTTACCACTGATCCTGTGGTCCGTGGATTCATGCTTCGAATCTCCGAGACCAAGAACCTAAAAATCCAATATCAGATATGGCAAGTCATCCAGGAGCAAAGACCAAGTTCTGGTATCAATGACAACTCTTCTTCTTCCCATGTGGCCCAGAGAAGACAAAAGGGCAGACGTCCTACTTCAGAAGGCCCTATGTATGTGTCACATACTAACACATACAAATATGCAAACACAAAAACACACAACTGAAACACAGATACATTTTTTTGTTGTTGTTTTTGTAAATTTTCTTTTAATTGGTTGCCAAATGAATATTATAGACAAGTGAGGTGAAATTAGGACTTGTCTCTATTTAGAGGATGTAAGCCTGAGAACTCAGAAGTGTGAAATGCACTGAGGAGGCTGGGAATAGGGAAAAAAGTATAGCCTCTGCCCTGATGAAGCAGACAAAAGGGCTTGCTTTGGCTTAAAATTAGCTGCCTTCAATATCCAAAGCAGGTGTCTAGGGAGGTTGAGTTTTCAGAAAACCGACCATGGTGCTCCTCTCCTCCTGTGTGTTAGATTTGGGAGGCATGTAGGACCACCCTGAAATCCTGTGTCAGAACATTTATGTGGAGAGCAGGGAACATGCTGGGTTCAGCTCCTTGGTTTTATACTAGCTTCAGCAAATCCAATAAATATATGCAATCCTAAACTGAGACCCAACTTTCTTTCTGATCTGTCCCAACAGATTAAAACTACTTATCAGGACTGCCCTGAGAGAGAGAAAGACTCTTTCAACCTCCAGGAAGTGAGGGTTTTTGTTAACACTGGTCTCGTCAAGCTTATGGTAAAGAGACTTTGGATATGTGTGTGTGTGTGTGTGTGTGTGTGTAATATGTCAATATTTCATCATAAGGTATGTCAAAACATTTCTACTCTTTTTGAAAGTCCTTTAATATTTTGGTCGGAAAGCAAGAGAATTGAGAGGCTGCCTCCTTCATGATACTTTCATAATTAGTAGTCCTGATATCTCCCCCAACTCAACAAAAAATGGTGCAATCAAGGAAAATGTGGCAAACTACATGTGATGTAGCAATGGCCAGGAACCACTCTGGATTTCTTTCAAGTCTTTGAAGAGGTTTTCGGGAGAGCCTAATTACCTGTATCTAAATATGGGGTGAGAGTGAGTGCAACCTGGCAACCAAAATTCACCAGAGACAAAGAATTTCACAGTGCACATTTTCTGTTTCTCATTTCATAGATGAAAGCAAAGCTAGAGTAAGTTTCCAGCCAGGAACATTGATGGCAGTGTTAAAAGCTCAGTGAATGACCAGTAGCAGGATATTTAGACATGGGGCTGAGATAGAAGGGTAGCCTGGTCAGCAGGGAGTTCCATCTCTTAAAAGCAATCTGTACAAAGCACAGACCAAAAGAATTGCTAAGTCTATCTATTCTGATAACTACAGAGATTTGACCATGAGTCCCACACTTGATTGTCTCTGTCATCATGAAGTTATTTGATTACTTTGAACAGAGATGCCACTTTTGGTAAAGGAAGATAGAAGGGAGGACCTCTGGAATTGAATATGGTATAAACCTGGAAAGATACCAAATAAAAATGAGGAAACTATAAATAAAACTGACTTCATTGCTCAGCCTGCATCTGGCTTTAAAAGAATTAGATAATAAATAGATTAAATAAACATAAGAAAAAATAACTTTTATTCACTTGACGTAGCCACTCTGGACTTTTCCCTTTCCCTAATAGACTGGATACTTAATATAGAATTGAGCATTAACAGGTTGGCATATTTCTTTTACTCAATTTCTCATAATAATAACAATAATAGTAATTATGTCAGATAATTTTATTTACTTATGAGCTAAAAACTCTGTGATGAAAGTTTTTAGGAGATTATCTTATTTAAACATCACAAGAATTCTATAATTTGAGTGTTATATTCATTAGAAATGAGAAAATAAGGCTAAAGAAGATTATTTAATTAGCCTGAGTTTACATAGCTATGAGCAGCAGAGTCATATTTACACAATCAGGTTGTCTTTTTCTTGAGTCTCTGTTGTAATCATAGTTGTTAAGATTATCACCCTGACTTCAACTGCTATACATCATTGTAGTGAGAAGCACAATGATGAATATGATGATTTTAGTTTTATGGCTAACTCTTTTAGGTAGGTATTGATTTAGAATTCTGAAAGATGAATATTTATTTTTAAGTGCATTAACTCTAAGACTTCATTTTTTAAGTATATAAAGCACATATGTTATTGGCTTATAGACATGATTTTGAGCAAGGACAAAAAAGAATAATCTATTCATTTATAGATTAAGAAAATGTGGACCAGGGATAATAAGAATGCAAGATTTCTTTTAATTTGGCACTTCTTCACCTGATGAGAGATGTTAGCAATTTTTCATCTTATAATATCTTTTTCTTATTTGTGTTTTAGGATAATGTTGATTTGATAGAATCAGTTAGGAATTGATCTCTCTGCTTCTGTTTTTGAAGCCATGGTAGAGAATTGATAATGTTTTTCTTTAAAATGTTTTGTGAAATTCATTTTTTAGTTCATCTGGGCCGAGTGATTTTTTGGAAAGGTTATCAATTATTGATGAAATACCTTTAATAAGACATAGACTTGTTTAAGTTATTTTTCACCTTGTATAAGTTTAGGTGTATGGTTTTTTTCAAATTCCATTTCATTTAGGTTATCAAATTTGTGGGCATAGAATATCTTTTATTTTTCTTATTAAAGGCATATGTTTTCTTTCTATAAATTTTGAATGTGACAGCATAGATTTTTGATTTAGATCTTCTTTCATTTCTATGTATGTACATAGTGCATGAAATTTTCAGTTTGTATTTTATGGTCCAGAATGTGGTCTATCTTATTGAATATTCATGTGAACTTGATAATGCATAGGGGTTTACAATATAATTCTCATTCTTTTATATGTATAATAACATTTTTTCTCCTTCTAGCTTTTTTCAAGATTTTTTCTCTGCCTCTGATTTCTGCACTTTGAACATGGTATACATATAGCTATGTCCCTGTTTGGTCTTTATTGTCTGAGATTATAGCACCTATGATCTAATAACTGTCATTAATCTCTAGAAGTTCTTGGTTATTATAGTATCAAATGTTTAATCTGTTTCATTCTATTCTTCTTGCTTACAAATTACATATGCTATGAGTTCTTCCAATTAATTTCACAAACTCATTATAGAAAAGGTGCTACATACCTCTATTGCTGAATATCACTATGGTCAACTTTGAAGTACTCACCTTGGAAAGCTATGCAATGATATCAGAGCCTAGTCCACCCTTTGAAGTAACTTTGGAGCTCTTTTTCTGGAATGACCATCAGAACTGTCATCATAGCATCCTCAAAGTCCTGAATGTCATCAAACTGTCTTCTTTTCAATATTTCCTTTATCTCTGGGTAAAGAAAAAAAGTCATTGGTGGCCAGATCAGGTGAGTAGGTAAGGTGTTCCAAAACAGTTATTTGTTTACTGCCTAAAAACTCTCTTACAGACAGTGTAGTATGAGCTGGTGCTTTGTCGTGATGCAAGAACCATGAGTTGTTGGTGAAAAGTACAGGTCATTAACATCTAACTGTTTTGTGTAGCCTTTACAGCACTTGCGAATAGTAAACATAATGAATTGTTTGTCCATTTGGTACAAATTCATAATGAATAATTCCTCTGTTAACAAAAAATGTTTAGCTACATTGTTTTGACTCTTTATTTGAACTCATGGTAAATTTGTGGTCATAGAAGACTGGCTGACTTCCATTGTGCACTTTAATGCATTGTTTCAGGGTTGTATTGGTAGACTCATGTTCCAGTACAAGTGATAATGTGATCCAAGACATTGTTCTTGCCTCTCAAAAAAGTCTTGGCTAACTTAAACTCTCTTTGTATGTTTTTATCAGTGAGCTCTTTGGGACCACTTTTACATACACTTTTCTCATGCCAAGATTTTCAGTTAATAGTTCCCTATTACTCTATTGATGTTTAATCTTCTCTGCTTGTCCCAGTCAGCTGATGATTTTCATGCACAGTTCTGCTTGTTACTGGCCATTCTGACCTCTCTTTATCAGTGACATTTTTTCTCTTCTCAGAAAACATTTAATCCATTTGTACACTGCCATTTTCTTCATGGTATTATCCCCATGAACTTGGATTAAAATGTCACCGACTTCACTTCTACTCTTGCCATGTTTAATAAATAATGTAATGTTTAATTTTTGCTCTAATTTAAGCTCTGACATTTTTGTGATGGTACACAAAAACACACAACAACAATAATGAATGCCACTCAGCAAGACACCACCACATATTAACGTGAACACAGCTGTAAGGCACTGACATCCCAAGGTTATAAAATCTTACTGACCTGTTTGTACAGTGCTGCCACTATAAACACATAGTGATGAGTTTGTGAACTCAATTGTCAGACTTTGTACATCTTTTAAAATAGTTCCACAATACTTTCATATCTTTTTCTTTTCTCTTTTAAATTTCATTTCATATTTGAAATTCAGTTTGGGAAATTCATATCAGTGTGTCTTCAAGTCTCCTGATTATTTTCTCAGCTGAGTCGATTTTACAGATGAGCCCATTAAAGTCATTCTTTCTTTCTTTCTGGTGGTTTTGATTTTTAGTATTTCTTTTTGATTACTTCTCAGAGATTTTAGATTTCTGCCAATGTTACTCAGCTAGTCTTGCATGCTACCTACTTTTTCTATTAGAGCCTTTAACATCAATCATAGTTATTTTAAATTTCCTGTCTAGGCTGGACATGGTGACTCATGCCTGTAATCCTAGTACTCTGGGAAGCTGAGGCAGAGCTCAAGAGCTCAAGGCCAGCTAGAAAAAGAGCAAGACCCCCATCTCTACTAAAAATAGAAAAATTAGTCAGACATCATGGTGGATGCCTGTAGTCCCAGCTACTCAGGAGCCTGTGGCAAGAGGATCACTTGAGCCCAGGAGTTTGAGGTTGCTATGAGCTATGACACCACGGCACTCTACCTAGGGCACAGAGTGAGGCTCTGTCTTAAAAAGACAAACAAACAAAAAAAAGAATTACAAATAAATAAATAAATAAATTTCCTGCATAATAAATTTAACTTCCAAGTTACATCTAAATCTGATTCTTACAATTGCTTTTCTCTTTAGACTGTATTTTATTCTTCCTTTGGCGTGCCTTGTACCTTCCTGTTAAAATATAAATATGTCCTAGGTTCTAGATACTAAGGCAAATTTGCTTTTAGTGTGTGGATTTCTATTGTAAATATCCCACTGTAGTTGTCAGATCTTGAGGTTTCAAATTTTCCAAGTATACTTTTTCTCTCTCTCTCAAACAACTTCTGTTGTTTGACATTCCCAAAGTAGTTCTCCTCAGAGATAGTCTGTGTCTTAAAGCTTTTTCATCTATAATCCACTGTTACTCCATGGAAGTTTTGTTGGCATATGGTAAGATGTAGATGAATTCTTCAATCTCATGCTTAAGGTTTAGTATTTTAGTGTGCCTCTGCTTCTGGGATGTTACCTTTTTAAGAGTGTATCCAATTTTATAGCTCTCTTTTTCCTTTCTGCCTATTCTGCTACCTGTCTTTTGTGTTCTGAATCTATTTTCTTGAAATGCTGATTCCTGTTAACTGTACACACACACACACACACACACACACACACACACACTACTTCCAAATAAGTCAGGAAGGCTAGACAAGTCTAGAGAAGGAGGAATGCCTTTTCTTCAGCTGCAGTAAGGCTCCCCCCCCCCTTTTTTTTTTCCAGAAAACTAGGTTTGTGCTATGAAGAAAGCAGAAAGCTCTGGCTATATTTCATAACAATTACTCTTTTTTTTTTTTCTTTTTTTTTATTGAACGGTAACTATGTACATTAATGCACTTCTGGGGTACAGTGTGGGGTTTTCACATGCAATCTGAAATACTTCCATCAACTGGTCAACACAGCCTTCATGTCATTTTCTCAGTTATTGCTTTAAAACATTCACATTCTACTCTTAGAAAGATTCACCTGTACCCCTATTACTTCCCTTGCCAGTACCATTAGTGCTCTCTTTGGGGAGCATGACTGTAAGAGGTTGATGGGTCTCCAAAAGGCAAATTTCATGAACTTGTTGGGATCCTCCTGAGACTGCATTTCCCATGAGTGTCTCTCTCTCATGCTTGTCTACACTATGCCTCCAGAAATCCTTCAGAATTACCATATCTGTGTCCCTAGCAATTTGTGACTCCAGCAATTTTTGCCACATGTTGATAAGATCTTGGCTGTGATTTTCCTTTTGTTCAGTACTCTCTGTATTTTAGGATAGTGTGTAGTCCTAAAACCTTAGTTTTCTGAGGAATCCAAGAAGACACACTAATTTTCAATTTATGTAGCTCTTCATTGTTATAAGACAGGAAGGTTGATTTCTACTGTCTTCACATTTTGGCACCAGTGTCCTTTCATCATTGTTCACTAACGTTGCACTCCTTTCTATGCTCTGATTCCCTGGTGTTTTCATCTACATTTCATGGATTTCTGCATTAATACTATGGTTTGTCACTAACATACTAGTTAATACCTGCTTAAAGGGTGAAACTACCCAATATCTCACTCTCAGTGGCTGAAGAAGATAAAAGTCTATCATGCTTATAGAAATCAAAATTTATCTTCTTGCATTTGAGCCATTATGTGAATATCCAAGTGATAATTGTAATAATCTTCAAAAACTTGCCATTTAAAATCCAGGATAGTGTTCAAAATTAGGCACAATTAAATCTAAATGTGTCTAAAAGGCAATAATTTGTCTGGAGGTTAAAAGATTCAGAATGAAGGTAATCCTAAAAGTGTTACTTATGATATACTAAAGTTAATTTCATAGATCAATAAAGAATGACAAAGAATGGAAAATATATAAATGCAGTAAGAGACTTTAAAGAATAAGCAGAATCAGTGAAAAAGTTGGACCATGGGATTTTGACAAGAGTAGAATTGTCGTATGGTATAAATCTGGGCCTATCCAAGTAACATGAATACTTAAATCATTATAAGTTATCAACTACCTGCTTTTTACACTCTTAAATGGAAAATGTCTTGTGTGCATAAGCCACTTTAATTTGTTTTATTTAAATTTTTGTATTCATTATTCTTTACAAAAATGGCATGTGTTAATATATATGTAGACCAACCAAGCATTGCTTTTCACCCATAAGAGTAAAATAAGGAATATTGGCTTTAATAATCTATGTGTGTGTTTAATTTTGGATTTAAAATTTAAATGAGGTATAAATAAAAGTAAGCTTTAAAGTTCTGTCTTACATTTATTATAGCTTGTGGGGACTTCTTGCTGGCTCATTAGTGGTGCTTATGAAACAAAAGCAGGTGAATAAAGGAAAGAACAGCTGTTTAGAAAAGCAAGTAGAAAATTAGAGGAGAAATGCAGGTAAAATATGGGCACTTTGAAAATAATTGTAGTGACATCAAAAAGGTACCGTTTAAACATTATTTTAAAATACCTTGCAAACTACTTTAAACTCAGGAATCCTGAATCAATAATGAGTTTATGCACCATCTCCTCTGAATATAATTGAAATATGGGGAATGCTATCTAACTTATTCATTACAAACTTCATCCCATTGCTGAGTAGGAAAATAACTTCTCCTTTGAAGAACTCCTAGGAGTCAGCAATTTAAAAATACAGGGAAGAGTTACAGGGATCATTAGTATTTTGATTCATGACTTGAAGAGTGACTTGTATGAAGGAACACCTGTCTCATTCGGGTGCTACCTTTAATTGTGGAAGAAAGGCAATTGTAGAAGTAAAATGTAGAGAGAGACTTTAACAAATATTAGTATAGTTAGATTTATTTGCATATTTTTCTTATAAGAGAGAGATTTAAATATTATACTTATATCAAAATTTGGTAGAAAATAGTTTGTTAAATTTATTGTCTTACACTATTTAAGTTTCTAATCAAAGTCCAACTCAAACTTCATATTTCTGGAACCCCAATTCTGCTATTTGTGAGTCTAAATTCTTTAAACATATCCTTTCCAGGAACTTACAGAATCTTCACTTTCCCCATGGCAGAAGGCAGGCTGACTTTGCTTGATGACATTTGGACAGAAAAATCATTTTGTTATTATAATGAGAAAATATTACAATAACATATATATATATATATACATATAACATATATAGACACACACACACACATATATATTATATAATATTACAATGACATATATATTTTTTTTCTTTTTTTTTTTTTTTTTGCAGTTTTTGGCTGGAGCTGGGTTTGAACCTGCCACCTCCGGCATATAGGGCCAGTGCCCTACTCCTTTGAGCCACAGGCACTGTCCCAATAACATATACTTTAACCTTGACTGCAACAATATGACTCTTGAGTTGTTTAGACAAATCTATGTCACTAAGTGGAATATAAAAATCTCTCCCCAAACATAATTTACTGTCTACAAAATTCTGTGTGAAGATTCATTTATTTATATACTGTTCATCAAGGCAAGCATTTTAGATTTTATCTGTGCAGATGTAGAATCATTACATTTCATTAACTGAGATTTGAAATCTGAAAGGTACTGAATAATTTGATTGAGAAGCAAAAATAGAAAAATATGTCCTAATGTTTATGTTATCCATGTAGCAAAAATTTCAGGTTTAGTTTAAGCAGTGACTATTGTAAAGGAACTTCTATTTAAAGCCAGATCTATGCTCTTCACAGAAAGGAGGATTCCACATAGCCCCACATCATCAGAAAATCAAATGTATTCATAAAAAAATCATAGAGATACATGGGAGGAATAGCACTGAACTTTGTCTTTCAACATCCAACCCAGATCTACAGGGTTAGTGTTTTATATTTGGATTTGAAGTCAAGCCCCATCTAGTTATAATTGTTCCTCTGTTAGTTATTATTGTCATCTACATCTTTCACTAGCTTGAAGAAAGATATATGATGGAGAATAAAACTTCAAAATTTGGGGGTTTGATAACAACTATCAGCCCAAAGTCATTTTCACATAAAGGAAGATTTCATAGGTTTAGAAATATATGTAAGGAAGGAAGTAAAAGATCTCTACAAGAATTACATAATACTGATTAACGAGAACATAGATGTCAAAAACAAATGGAAAAATACCAAATGCTCATAGATTGAAATAATCAAAATTAAATTGTCCATACTTCCCAAAGTGATTTACAGATTCAGAGCAATTCATATCAAAATGTTAATGTTATTTATCACAGAATTAGAAAAAAAACCCTCCAAATTTCACATGGAATCAACAAAGAATCTGAATAGTGAAAGCAATCCTTTAAAAAAAAAAAAAAAACCGGAGGCATCACATTGCCTGACTGCAAATTACACAACAAGGCCATAGTAACTAAAACAGCATAGTACTGGAATAGAGGCAGAAAATAGATCAACGGAACAATATAGAAAACCCATAAAAAAACCCACATTTGTACAATCAACTGATTTCAATAAAGCAGACAAAAACATACTCTTCCCTATTCAACAAATCAGAAAAGACACCCTTTCAATAAATGATGCTGGGAAAATTGGATAGCCACATTAAAAGCAAGGAACTAAATCCCTCTTACCATATACAAAAATTAACTCAAGGTGTATTAAATACTTAAATGTAGGACCTAAAATTTAAAAAGTTATAGAATATAATATAAGACAAACTTTTCTGGACATTGGGCTAAGCAAAACATTTATAACTAAGACTTTAAAGCAAATACAACAACAACAAAAAATAATTTAAAAGGGACTTAAGTAAAGTTTTTTTAGACAGCAAATAAAATAATAATATATTACACAGACAATCTAGAAAATGGGAGAAAATATTCACAAACTTCATATCTGTCAAAGAACTAAAATCCAGAATCTACAAAAAACTCAAAGCAGCAAGAAGAAAAAAATAACCCCATGAAAAATTGGTCAAAAGATGTGAACATATTTCTGTCAAAATAAGATATATAAATGATCACCAAACATATGAAAAAGTACCCAACTCCAATAATCATGAAATATAACTTAACCTTGGTCAGAATGATCATTATTAATAAGTCACAAAACAATAGATGTTGGCATAGATGTAGTATAAAGGAAGCATATATACACTGTTGATGGGAAGATAAATTAGGATAATGTCTAATAAAAATCACTTGAAACAGTATGAGATTCATCCAAGAACTAAAAGTAGACATACTATTTGATCCAGCAATCCTACTACTGGGTATCTACCCAGCGAAAAATAAATCATTACATCAAAAAGATATCTGTACATGTATGTTTATTAGAGCACAATTCACAATTGCAAAGATAAAACAACAATCTAAGTGCCCATCAACCACAGAGTGGATAAGGAGAATGTGGTATACATACATATAGAATATAAAGTTATAAAAAGAATAAACTAATGTCTTTTGCAGCAACTTTGGTAGAACTGGATACCATTATCCTAGGAGAAGTAACTCAGGAAAGGAAAAACAAGTACCAAATGTTCTCACTTATAAGTGGGAACTAACATGTCAGCCCTGCTTGACACGGCTTCCAAAACAGCAATAAAAAAGTTCCCCCTCAAAAAGTCACAGACCAGATGGTTTCACACCCAAATTATACCAGACCTGTAAAGAACTGATATTATCCTGCAGAAATTACTCCATAGCATTAAGAAGGAAGAAATCCTCTCCAACATGTTTCACAAATCCAAGATAACCTTGATACCAAAGCCAAGAAAGGACACAACAAAACAAAAAATAAAGAAGCAAAAAGAAAACCTCAGACCAATATTTCTTATGAATATAAATGGAAGAATTCTCAGTAAATCCTGGAAAATCCAATTCAACTGCACATCAAAAATATAATTCACCATGACCAGGTGGGCTTCATCCCAGAGATTCAAGGATGATAAACATGAAAATCTATAAATGTAATTCACCACATGATTAGAAGTAAAACCAAAGACCACATGATCCCTTCTACATATGCAGAAAAAGCATTTGACAAAATTCAGCACCATTTTATTATAAAAATGCTTAACAAGATAGGTGTAGGTTGGATTTACCTCAAAATTACAAAAGACATACACAACAAACCCTGAGGAAACATCATATTAAATGAGGAAAATCTGAAATTCTTAGCCAGAGAAATCAGACAAGAGAAGAAAATTGAGGGTATTCAAATGAGAAAAGACTATTGCTCTTTGTTGTTAATATGATCTGATACTAGAAAACCCCAATTAGTCTGCTAATAGACTTCAGAAATTGATAAGCAAATGCAGCAAGGTCTCAGGTTCCAAATTTATACACACAAATGAGTAGCATTTATATATGCCAACAACACTCAAAATGAGAACCCAATCAAAGACCCAATACCCTTTGCAATAGCAACAAAAAAATAAAATACATAGGAATATGTTAACTAAGGAAGTGAAGATCTCTACAGGGAAAACTGTGAAATAGTGAGGAAGGGAATAGCAGATGAGATAAAAAGATATAAAAATATATGTTCATGGATAAGCAGAATCAACATGTTAAAATGTCTATACTACACAAAGTGATATATAGACTCAGTGTAATCCCCATTAAAATATCAATGTCATTTTACCTAGAAAAAATAATCCTATACTTCATCTGGAACCAGAAAATATTCCGTATGTCCAAAGCAACCTTAAGCAGTAAGAACAAATTGGAAAGAATCAATTTTCCAGACATCAAAGTATACTATAAAGCTATTGTAACTAAAGCAGCATGGTAATGGCACAAAAACAGAGAAATAGATGATTGGATTAGAACAGAGAACCCAGATATGAAACCATTTACATATTGTAATCTGATATTTGACAAAGCAGACAAAAACATACACTGAGATAAAGAATCCCTAATTAATAAATGATCCTGGGAGAAATTTGATAGCCACATGTAGAAAACTGAAACAGAACCTGCACCTCTTACCACTCACATAATATTAACTCATGATGGATAACAGATTTAACCCTAAGATAGGAAGTCTAGTAGAAAATGTTAGAAAAACTCTTACAGATTGGCCTAGGCAAAGAATTTACGAAGCACACCCCCAAATCAATTGTAGCAAAACCAAAACCAAAAAATGGACAATATTCAAATCAAAAAGTTTTTGCACAGTCAAGGAAACAATCATTAAAGGAAATAGGCACCCTTCAGAATGAAAGGAAATAATTCCAGGCAATATATACACAAAATAGCTGATAACCAGAAACTATGAAAAAACTAAAGAAAATAAGCAAGAAAAAAATCAACCCCATTAAAAAAGTAGGCACACGAACACAAACTTTTCAAAAAGATAGACTAATAGCCAACAAACAAATGAAAACTTGCTCAGCATCCCTAATTGATACAGTGTTCCCCCATTCAAGGCTGGACAAGGAACTCCAGTTTCCTAGGCCTGGGCAATTTCATAAGGGAATGCCCTGACATTCACTTTGCCCTGAGTGGAAGGGACTATATTCATTTTTTAATGCACTCATTCACTTTGAAAAAGTGTTTTCCACTTACTAAGTCCTGGCCAAATGTAACTCTTAAGGCTGTGTATACCCCTAGACAAAGGACGTAGGAGGAACCTTCTGACTCCAGGATTTCCCTCTGCCAGAAGCTCTGGTGCTTTTTTACTCCTTCTATATTCCTTTTGGGCTAATAAATCCTATCTTAGCACAGATCTGTGGTCCATGGGTTTATTCTTCAAATCCCCGAGAACAGGACTTACTGAGGAAAGAAGTTCTGGGAACATAATCATCAGGGAAATGCAAATCAAGACCACAATAAGGTATCACTTAACTCCAGTGAGAATGGCTTTCATTAAAAAGTCCAGAAACAACAAATGCTGGTGTGGGTGTGGAGAGATAGAAAAACTCATATACTTTTGATGGGACTGCAAACTAGCACAACCTCTATGGAATGTAGTATAAAGATACCTCAAAGAACTAAAAGTAGAACTGCCATCCAATCCCACAGCCCTGCTACTGGGTAGGTATTTACCCAAAAAGGATAGAAAATTATTAAAAAGATACCTGCACCTAAATACTTATAGCAGCACAATTCATAGTGGCCAAGATGTGGAGAAAACCCAAGTGCACCATCAGTATATATATTAAAATTCTAAGACTCTGCACCAAAACATAATCAATGTTACTGTATGATACATTGAAAAACAAAATACTGTTGAATTAAGATTCCAAGGAAGAGTTGTTTCCTTCCTGCTTAACTGTATTAAACCTGTGTGACTGAAGAGGTTTTATCTAATGGGGAGTGGCCAGAGGTACTGAAATGAATCTTACTAATATTGGAATACTGAAGATAGGATTAAAAATGCTAAAATAATACTTAAAGCATCAATTTCATAATTGCTATTAAAAATCATTCCGTTAGGCAAATAAAAGTTGGCCTAAGATTTGGTTGTATCATTTTTTTTACTAAATTAGAAATTTAAAAGCAGTCAACAAACATAAACACAGATGCCTGTCATTGTGTTACACGCTTTGGGCAGAAACAGATTTTGGTTAAGGGGTTAAGAAAGCATTAAGAAAATGTAAACAAAATTAAAATACAGATGACTCTTTTTTTTATTAAATGATAACTGTGTACATTAATGCAATCATGCGGTACAGTGTGGTGTTTTCATATACAA
Source organism: Otolemur garnettii (assembly GCF_000181295.1). Classification (NCBI taxonomy): domain Eukaryota; kingdom Metazoa; phylum Chordata; class Mammalia; order Primates; family Galagidae; genus Otolemur; species Otolemur garnettii. Next base: position 4,685,798 of record NW_003852542.1, on the reverse strand, counting down.
TTTGAAATATTTTCATCAAACTGGT
>NW_003852542.1:4667869-4684810 GCF_000181295.1 Otolemur garnettii | reverse complement strand
TCTTTAATCCAGTGAGAGTCTATCTTAGTTAATGGTGAAAGGTATGAGTCCAGTTTCAGTCTTCTACAGGTTGCCAGCCAGTTTGCCCAGCACTGTTTGTTAAATAGGGAATCTTTTCCCCCACTCAATGTTTTTAATTGGCTTGTCAAAGATCAGGTAATGGTAAGTAGATGGACTCATCTATTGGCTCTCTATTCTGTTCCATTCATCTACCTCTCTATTTTTGTGCCAGTACCATGCTGTTTTAATCACTATTGATTTACAGTTTAATCTGAGGTCAGGTAGTGTGATTCTTCCTGTTTTGTTTTTATTCCTGAGTAATGTCTTGGCTATTTGAAGTTGTTCCTGATTCCATATAAAATGAAGTATTTTTTTCAAGATCTTTAAAATATGACAGTGGAGCTTTAATGGGGATTGCATTAAAATTATATATTGTTTTGGGTAATATGGACATTTTAACAATGTTGATTCTTCCCAGCCATGAGCATGGTATATTTTTCCATTTGTTAACATTTTCAGCTATTTCTTTTCTTAGAGTTCATAGTTCTCTTTATAGAGATCTTTCACGTCCTTTGTTAGGTAAACTCCTAAATATTTCATCTTTTTTGGCACTACTGTGTACGGAATAGAGTCCTTGACTATTTTTTCAGCTTGGCTGCTGTTGCTATATATAAAGGCTACAGATTTATGACTATAGATTTTGTAACCTGAGACTCTGCTGTATTCCTTAATCACTTCTAGGAGTTTTGTAGTCAAATCTCTGGTGTTTTCCAGATATACAATCATATCATCTGCGAAAAGTGAAAGTTTAATTTCTTCTGACCCTACATGGGTGCCCTTAATCACCTTTTCTTCCCTAATTGTGATGGTTAAAACTTTCATTACAATGTTAAAGAGCAATAGACACAATAGACAACCTTGCCTGTTTCCTGATCTGAGTGGAAATGATTTCAGTTTAACTCCATTCTATATAATATTGGCTGTGGGTTTGCTGTAGATGGCCTCTATCAGTTTAAGAAATGTCCCTTCTATACCAATTTTCTCAAGTGTTCTGATCATGAAGGGATGCTGGATATTATCAAAAGCTTTTTCTGCATCAATTGAGAGAATCATATGGTCTTTTAAAATTTGTTTATGTGATGAATTATATTTATAGATTTGCATATGTTGAACCATCCTTAAGATCCTGGGATAAAACCCACTTGGTTGTGGTGTATAATTTGTTTGATGTGTTGCTGGATTCTGGTTAGGATCTTGTTGAATATTTTCACATCAATATTCATTAGTGATATTGGCCTATATTTTTCTTTTCTTGTTGGGTCTTTTCCTGGTTTGGGTATCAGAGTGATGTTTGCTTCATAGAATGTGTTGGGTAGTATTCCGTCTTTTTCTATATTTTGGAAAAGGTTGAGTAGTATAGGTACTAGTTCCTCTTTGAAGGTTTGGTAGAATTCTGACGTGAAGCCATCTGATCCTGGACTTTTCTTTTTAGGGATATTTTGTATAGTTGATGCTATTTCAGAACTTGATATAGGCCTGTTCAACATTTCCACTTCATTTTGGCTGAGTTTTGGGAGGTGGTGTGCTTCGAAGTATTGGTCGATTTCCTTCAGATTTTCATATTTCTGAGAATAAAGTTTATTGTAATATACATTAAGGATTTTTTGGATTTCTAAGGGGTCTGTTGTTATTTCATCTTTCCCATTTCTGATTGATGAGATTAGAGATTTTACTCTTTTTTTTCTTGGTTAAGACGGCCAAAGGTTTATCTATTTTATTGACTTTTTCAAAAAACCAACTTTTTGATTTATTGACCTTTTGTTTTCAATTTCATTTAATTATGCTCTAATTTTGGTTATTTCTTTTCTTCTGCTGGGTTTGGGATTGGGATGTTCTTCTTTTTCCAGTTGCTTGAGATGTCCCATTAAGTTGTTAACTTCTTCTCTTTCTGTTTTCTTGAGAAAGGCTTGCAATGCTATAAATTTCCCTCTTAGGACTGCCTATGCAGTTTCCCAGATGTTCTGATAATTCGTGTCTTCCTTATCGTTTTGTTCTAAAAATTTGGTAATTTCCTTCTTGATCTCGTCTCTGACCCATCTATCATTCAGCATAAGGTTATTTAGCTTCCATGTTTTTGTATGAGACTGTAAATTCCTGTTGTTACTGAGTTCAACTTTTATTCCATGATGGTCTGAGAAGGTGCATGGAGTACTTTCTATTCTTTTAAATTTAATTATGATGTGCCTGGGAAGTCTTGTTCACGTTGAGTCATGCTGGGGTTCTGAAACTATCTGTTATCTGAATTTCAGAATCTCTTGGTATGTCTGGAAAGTTCTCTTTCATAATTTCATGAAGAAGAGCCTCTGTTTTGGGAAGCAACTTCGTCACCTTCAGGGATTCTTATAAGGCAAATATTAGTTTTCTTTGAATTATCCCAGAGCTCTCTGAGAGAAAGATTCATTTTTACTCTCCATTTCTTTCATCTTTGAGCTCTTGTGCTTGTTCAGAGCTTTGTCTTCAATGTCAGAGATCCTGTCTTCTGCCTGTTCCATTCTGTTACCAAGGGATTCTACTGTATTTTTTAGATCTTTGATGGCTGCAAACTCTTGCCTCAATGTTTCAAAATCTTTGTTCATTTTATCTTTGAAATCATTGAATTTTTGAGACATCTTTTGAATAATTTCTTGAGATATCTTTTGAATAATGTCTTGAAATTCTAATTCCCTCATTTCCTCTAATCTGTTAATCTTATTTGCTATCCAGATTCTGAACTCAGTTTCTGTCATCTCAGGCATCTGTTTGTTGATGGGATCTTCAATTGCTTCTGCCCCATTCTTCCTTGGGGGACTTGATCTACTCTGGTTATTCTGGTTATCAGAGTTTTCCCGCTGATTCCACCCCATAGTGAATTTGCACTATTTGGAAACTGTCCCAACACCATTCAGCCTGTGGCTACCACTGGAGAAGATGCTGGCTTCTTCTGGTTGCCAGGAGAGATAGGGTATGTCTGTCTAGAAAGGCCTCAGTGGTGTGAGCCTTATTATTCTAGCTGCTGTGGCTGTTGCTCTTCACCTCCAGGTACTGCCACACCTGTGTGGTTCCCTCCCAACTGACTGTCCTCTCACAGTTTTCCAGCTGCCATGCCTGGGGTGCCAGGAATGCATGGGTTGAACAGTCCTGGGGCACCCGGCTCAGGTGCTGGGAGCAGTGGCCATGTGGGTCAAACAGTCCTCAGCATGTCCCGCTCAGGTGCCCGGGGACAGTAGCCAAGTGGTGGCAGCCGCGGGTGAACAGTCCTTGGCCGCTTGGGTGGGGGGGGGGCGCGGCAAAACAATGGCAGCTGCGCAGGGGAGTGCACCAGCCAAATAGTCCTGGGGTGCCCTACTTGGGTGTCCAGGGGCCTGTGGTCAAGCAGTGGCAGCCTAGGGGGACTCGCAGATCAAACAGTCCTTGGGACCCTGCTCAGGTGTCCAGCAGGCAGCAGCAGTTGCACAGGGGACGCACTGGTTGAATATTCCTCAGCGTGCCCCTCTGGGGTGCCCATGGGCTGCAGCCAAGCAGCAACCACAGGGAACATGCAGCTCAAGCAGTTCTCTGGCTGTAGGGCCAGGGTAGGGTGCTTGGTCCTGCAGGGGTGGGGTTATGCTGTTCTTGGGCCTCCTCTCACTGTCTCTGCAGGCAAGGGGGGAAGGGTGGACTGGGAATTCAAAATGGCAGCAAAATGTTAGTTTGATTTTTCTGCCTGGCTAGAGGGTGTTTGGAGTCTCAGCTGGGTCCCTCTAGAGGAGTAGACCCCTCTTTCTGTAGCTCTCACACATGGGGTGAGACAATAAGTCCTCAGTTCACCATTTGCCTTTAGGAATCTCACAGGAGCAGACAAAGAGAAAAAACACAACTTTCTTGGGGGAGGGAACGAACACCCTTCTTTCAGGACGTATTATGTACACGTAGGTTGCTTTCTAGGAGACGTAACTTGCCTCAGCAGAGTTGTCCTGCAAATATCACTCTACTCTCTTGGATGGGCTCCTAGTCTTCAACTTTTCTGGACTTTATCTTTCTCTCTGGATGGGAGCTTCTGTCAGAGGCTGGTATCTGTCAGCCATCTTGCTCCTCCTCTCCCCAGATGACTCTTTTTAAGCACCTTACGGTACATTTAATGATTTAGTTCAAGGAGCAGGAAGGAAAGAGGGAGGGAAAAAAGAAGGGAGAGAGACAGATTAGGTTCGGATATAAGACAGGTACCATACATTATATTAGAACAGTATTGTCTAATAAAAATTTTTGTAGCTACATTAAAAAGTGGAAGAAAACATGAAATTACTTTGACACTATAAAGTGCATATATCTTATGCTATTATTTCCTATTAAATGAACTATATATATATTTTAAGCAGTTTTTTGCAGGGGCTAGGTTTGAACCCACCACCTCTCTCTGGCATATGAGGCCAGTGCCCTACTCCTTTGAGGCACAGGCACTGCCTGAATAATAAATATTTTAATAGTAATTTTGATTAAGTCAAAATTGTCAAAATGGTACTCCACATGCAATCAATGTAAACGTGTTTATGAAATATTTTACCTTTTTATACTAAGCATTCAAAATCTTTACACATTTTAATTCCATCTGGAATACATAATCTATGTCTAAATTTTATAAAATTTTATAAAAGTTGAAGAAGTATACTTACATGCTTGCTGTGTTCTAGACATATGTCAACATTTTCCAGTAACTGAATTGAATAACCATTTTAAATGCTAACTGATCAAATAATAAATTAACAATTCTATTCATTGGCTGCACTAGTCATTATTCATGTTTGGGCTTTGGCTTTCATTTTGGACAGCAGAGTTGTAGTACAAGAATTTACATTGTCTCTAAATACATGTAGACAATCTTAGTAAGTTATTTTCTCTTTGGGAATGACTGCATCCTAAAAGTTTTATAGTGTAAACTGTTTTTATCCTACTGATGTTTACTCTTGGGAATATTAATTTTTGCCCCAAAGTTTAAGAAAAACTATAAAAGGGCAGTGCCTGTGGCTCAAGGAATAGAGCGCCAGCCTCACATCCTGGGGGTGATGGGTTCAAGCCTGGCCTCCGCCAAAACTGCAAAAAAAAAAAAAACCCCAAAATTACCAGTGTTTATAATTTTATTTCTTGTGACATTATTTTGAAAAATCTACCCTTTTCTGCTATGCTTGTATTTACCAGGGTAGCAGCCAATGTGGTGTATTAAGAGTGTTTGTCTTGGTATCTACCTCATATGGAACATTCTCCCTTCTAATACATCTGTTCAGTTGGGGTATAAAATGAAATGAAATAACTATTTGCAATTTGTTATCATTTGAATTAGTTAAAATGATCTTCTCTCAATACATTAAATGATATAATTGCATAATCTAAAGTCGTTAGACTGATTTCATTTTCCACAAGGAACAGATGTCATGGCAAATTCCTCCTCACATTTCAGCAGCCCCAAATATTCTAAAAAGGAAGTTATCATCAGCAAAAGACAGCTCCATGGATTAAACAGAAAAGTGGGTAATTTTTTAATGTAGATATTCTCCTACTTTGTATTTTTGTGTCTAATTCCATATTTTTAATACTCCAAGGCCCTCCTTAATTTCTTGTTATGTACCCTAAGACCCCAGAAGCAGAATACATAATTATTTATATCATTGCAATTCATTGGAATGAAGACACTGGGAAAGTTCTGTAGAAAATTATTTAAAAATTAGGGAATCCAAATTTTGACAGATATTATTCATGCTTTCATCACTCATATACATGTATACATCTATCACCTTATATGGACATGATTTATAGTTATGGAGTGGCAAACAGATTTGAAGTTAACCAAGTTTGGTGAAATTTAAAGTAGGAAAACTTGAGCATTCAATGAAATTCAAGAGATTGGATACATTTCCATCCAAAGGGGACATTTCATGAGCATACTGTACACTTCCTGGGTGAAGAACACAGCTAAAACTCAGACTTTACCTTAAAAAAGCAAACCATGCAACCTAATTTTATGTACCCCCATATTAATCTGAAACTTTCAAAAAGTAAGAAAATTTTTGATATATTTTTCATAGAACCACAAAGAGATGTTCTATTTTTATTTGTATGTAGACTCTTTATACCTTCCTGATCAAAATACAATGTATCTTAACCAGTTTGGATAAAGCAGAGTTTGCTTATTTTCATTGCAAATTGAAGCTGGGACAATGCACAGCCAGGAGTACCATGGCTCTATATAGATGTGTTTCTCAACCTTTTTTATCTCACGGTACACTTGAACCTATAGTTAAACTTCCACAGCCACTGTAAATTATGTTGATCAAAAAAAGAGTAAAAACAAGAATATACATACTGTGAATTCAGTTCTACAGAAAAAATTTAATTAATAATCTTTAAAAATGTTTACAGTACACCTAAGATCCTCTCACTGCTCTCTACCTATCTGTTGAATACAAGATAAAATGTTACCTGAGAATGGGTAAGGAATAGAAAGGGGGATTGAAATAAGAAACAAAATCCATATGAGAATTTCCCAGCCTCAGAATAAAATGAAGCCTCATTCCAGCTACTTCCAAATTTTTAGTTATGTGGTTCATGTTCTTCTACCCCCCAAGATAGTTTTGCTGTGTTTCTGTATTTTACTATAAAAAAGTAATGAATCATACAATTTAGCACTATTTTATATATTATTGGTGTGTAAAAATAGCTAGTAAAATATAAATTAAAAATTATTTTTCTCCAGAGAGCAAAATTTATCCATGATAGCTCAGAAAGTTCATCTAGTTTATCATTCTTTTCTTTTCTTTTTTTTTTTTTTTTTTTTGAGACAGAGCCTCAAGCTGTCCCCTTGGGTAGAGTGCTGTAGCATCACAGCTCATAGTAAACTCAACTCCTGGGCTCAAGTGAGTCTCCTGCCTCAGCCTCCCAAGTAGCTGAGATCACAGGCGCCTGCCACAATGCCCGGCTATTTTTTGGTTGCAGCCATCGTTGTTTGGCGGGTCCGGGCTGGATTCGAACTCACCAGCTCAGGTGTATGTGGCTAGCGCCTTAGCCGGTTGAGCCACAGGCGCTGAGCCCATTATTTTCAATAAAACAAGAATTATAAAATATTGAACTTAACAATAAATTTGAAATTTTGCCAAATGAATGTAAGAAAAATATGGACCAAAAAGGTCCTGAGCTTTGATCTATCTGTGAATAGATGTATTCTATTACTTATTCAAACATTACCACTGATCAGGAAAAGCACACAGAGATATGCTCAGAATAATTGACTCATATTCTTTAAGAGTTTTCTTACTTTAGTCATTCAAGTAAAGCTTGACACTTTTTTTTTTTTTTTTTTGCCATTTTTGCTGGGGCTGAGTTTGAACCCACCACCTCTGGCATTTGGGGCCAGCGCCCTACTTCTCTGGGCCATAGACACTGCCCAAACTTTACACATTTTTCAAAGCTTTGTCAGGTTGAAAATACTTTAAAGTAAGAGGATAGAATGTGATATACCTTATGAGTTTATTTACTCTGTTTATATCTTTAAATATTTAGACATAAGTTTTAAATTAAGACATACATCATTATTTGTATTCTTTTCTGGGCACCACAAAAGTTAGTGGCAGCCCTGATAAAAGTGTAACATTCAATTTATCTATTTTTCAGAAAAATACAGTGTAGAGAAACTGTGACTCAAACAAAGTATTTTAGTTTTTGGAGAACAATGAGGAGAGGACAGAGATGACTTAAGAAAACAAAATAACAAAATCAAAGACATGAAGTAAAAATAACTAGGCATATTCATGGAAATTATATAAGTTGCCTGGTATAGGAACTCCTTGTTATAAAATGGAACAGCAAGCTTAGATCTTTCAAAGATGACTTTTAAAAGGCAGGCTATGGAGTTCAGAATGGAATCAGAAGTGTTTTGGGCAGCTATCTGAAATCAAATCATAGACTGGGCGTGATGGCTCCTGCCTGTAATCCTAGCACTCTAGGAGGCTGATGAAGGTGGATTGCTTGAGCTCAGGAGTTCAAGACCAGCCTGAACAAGAGTGAGACCCCATCTCTATTAAAATAGCTGACATTGTGGTGGAGGCCATAGTTTCTGCTATTTAGGAACCTAAGACAAGAAGAACTCTTGAGCCCAAGTGTTTTGAGGTTGCTGCGAGCTATGATGCTATAGCACCCTACCCAGGGCGAGAGTAAGACTCTCTCAAAAAAAAAAAAAAATATCAAATCACAATTTGAAAGGTTGTAATTAGCATTTTCATATACAACCTATCCTCAGAAATTTTTGCAAAAATCAATTTCATTCATTTGCCTAAAAAAAAAAAAAAAACCTATCTTATCTTCCAGGTTTTAAGTTCCTTTGAAGTGAGAGATTTTTACCTCATTCAGGTTTTGTCCCTGTAGTCCCTCTCTTAGTGCTTTGCATTTGATTACATAATAAATAGCTGATAAACCAACCATATTATTAGCCTGTTGACTATTTTTATTGTCCTTCTGTTAACGTTGCTATGAAATTTTATTTCTAATTAGATTGTGAATTCCTCAGAATGGAGTAGTAATTCTTCCAGTTTGCCCCAGCATATTTATTTGGTCTCCTCTTGGAAGATATTTGGGTTGCTTCCTATTTTGAGTGTTTATGATAGAGCTTGTATTGGATTAAATAGTGTACTGTGGGATCCAGAAAATAGTCTGCTACAAAATTTGAAAGAGCTTTTAGAAATTGATTTTCCAGCTGGTGCTGTCTATCCTGGTAAAATCTGATTTTACTATGGATTGTGGAATTTGGTATACCTATCAACTTGATGGTGTCATTCCTGATCAAGTGTGTGATAATGCAAAGTGTCGACAACCTTTCCATCAAAGATGCTTATACGAGTGGTTGAGGGGACTACTGATTAGTAGACAGAGTTTTAACATCGTATTTGGTGAATGCCCGATTGTAGTAAGCCACTTACCTTGAAAATGTCTGGAGGTTACCCTAAAATAAGGAAGAACTAGAAACTTTACAAAATCACAAGGATTCTGTTTGTATCTTCAGAGAAAATATAAAGCAAGACATATTAACACCAAAAGGACAAGTATGATGAAGACATAGTAATACAGTCCTGAAGAACTTTCTAAGTCTGTGTCTCCCATACTAATCAGGGAAGTGTATTTATACCAAGATGGAGATCCTGACTTGTTAAATGTAAAGATGTTTTGACTGGTAAAATCTTCATGAGGTTCATAAAATGAATTTGGGAATTGTGTATAGCTGAATTTTTGTGGGAAAGGCTTTACTTCATTCAGAAGTTCTTGAGAATCTTGATATTTTTGTCTTTTCCTTGTGCTTTCCTATGGAAACAATACATATATCCTTCTTATTATTTGAGTATTTATTTTGTGTACGCTGTAAGAATACTAAATAAAATTTGTACATAACACACACACAGAAAAGTCAGTCAAAATTTATCACAATCTGAATAATTAAATAATTTGTTTTTATAAAGTTTTACATAAATTTTGAAGGAAATAATTTTGTCGTGAGGAAGTTTAAGTCTGCTATAGTGAAGATTAATTAATTCATTTAACATTGATTAAACACCTATTAAAAGCCAATCACTATGTGGTGCCAGCTAATAGTAACATAATGGTGAAAGAAATCACAATTGTTGCCCTTCACGAGTGCTCAAACTACATGAGGAGAGTGACAACTGTACAATGCTTTAGAAATGGGAAGTTTTATACCTGTTAAAAAAAAACCTAAAAAAAAAGAAAGAAGGCAAGTGTTGTTTATCATAAGAGGAGACGATTAAAGCAGGGACAGCAGATTGAAAAGAAGAACCTAAAAAATAAGCAGGAGCTCAAATGGGAAAGGCCGTGGGTAACAATGTATTAGGGAGCTTGTGAAGTTAGCTGAAAATTGCTAATGCCAAGAGATGAACTAGTAAAGGCAGCAGAGGTTACATGGTTAATTAAAAGAGCAATTCTGGGGGTGGGATGGGGATAGATTCTTACTCTGTTGCCCAGGCTAAGGTGCCATGGCCTCAGCCTAATTCACAGCAGCCTGGTAGCTGGTACTACAGGTGCCCACCACACTGTCCAGATAGTTATTCTATTTTTAGTACAGACAGAGTGTCACTCTTGCTCAGGCTGGTCTTGAACTCCTGAGATCAAGAGATCCTCCTGCTTCTGCCTCCCAGAGTGCTAGGATTACAGGTGTGAGCCATCATGCCAGGCCAGGCCTAAAAGAAATATTAATTCATAGAAAAGGTTTGGTTTCATTCCATCAGCAATTAAGAATTTTTAGATTACTTAACCACAGAACTAATACAGTCCAAATATCATTTCCAAAACATTATTTGAAAAACGACATTGAAAATGGGTTAAGGAGAGGGTGACCTATTAAGCTATCATGCTATTTTGGAATCTGCAATTTGATGTTAATTGAAAAATTTAAAAAGAGTTAATGGAATCTTGAAATGCTGAGATATTAAAAGCAGAAGAGTTTGTTTAGTTTCCAGTTTTGTTTTGTTCTTACATTTTTCACTTTTCATGAGGAGTAAAATAACCTGTTCTTTTATTTCCCATCTTTCATGAGGAATAAAATAACCTGTCCACTGAATAACAATGGTACATTTTTTCATAGGTTTCAGTTATAAACTGATAGATGTGTTGTTGTGTTCAGTTCCTGTCTCAGCATCATGGACATTTATTTCCCACCTATAACTAGAAAATTATTATATTAGCAGAAATTTAATCTTAAACCTCAGATTTGAGGCTCTTAAATGATATCCAATGGTGCCTCTGCTTTTCTGAATATGTCATGTTAATAAAATCTACTTTTATTTTTTTTTGGCGGGGGCTGGGTTTGAATTCACCACCTCTTGTATATGAGACTGGTGGCGCTCTATTCCTTTGAGCCACAGGCGCCACCCAATAAAATCTATGTTTTAATGTCAATATTATCAAAATATCTCAAATTTATAGAATTCATAGATCTTCCAATTAAATACACAAAGCCAGACAATTAAGTTTGCAACTCATCAGGAAAAAGTGCTACAGACCTCATCACTGATGTCACTACAGTTGCCAGATAGCAAAGGGGAGTACTTCAAAGGTGACTGTAGTGATATTCAGCAATGAGGTATGTAGTACTTTTTCTAGGATAAGTTTGTGAAACTAATTGTCTTCCCTATTACACACACACACACAGTGGGGACAATAATATACCTTTTTTTTTTTTTTAATTTTACAGCTTGCAAAGATAATGTGCATTTTTTTTTTTTTTTTAGAGAGACAGAGTCTTATTTTGTCACCCTTGGTATAGTGATATGGCATCACAGCTCACAGCAACCTCCAGCTCTTGGGTTTAGGTGATTCTCTTGCTTCAGCCTCCCAAGTAACTGGGACTACAGGCGCCCACCACAACACCCAGCTATTTTTTGTTGTAGTTTGGCCAGGGCTGGGTTTGAACCTGCCACCCTCAGTATATGGGGCCGGCACCCTACCCACTGAGCTGCAGAAGCCGCCCAATGTCCCAATGTTCATTTTTTTTATATCATGCCAATCTCTGCTTTTCTTTCTTCATTGAGATTAGCTGTTTGTTATTCCTGTTATTCAAAATTAGGCATATATGACAGAAAATTTCCATGAATAAAAATCACTGGACTCATATATTCCTAAATAAAGCAATCATTATCTTATTTTTGATATACTTTTTGCGAAGTTCAAAAAATACTTCAAGCTTTACAAATTTTCCACTCCCAAATTTGTATGTACATGAGAACCTTGAAACAAATGTAAAATATATGCAAAAAAATTTGATTTTCCACTAACTACATTAATTTTCTCCATTATAAGTCTCTAAAATTAGAAAAGACACTCATTGTGTACCCCCAAAAGGCTCATTGAAAAGAATTAATTGCTGTAATTATCATAAATCACTCTAATAAGGTGATTTTCTTTCAGTTATGATGCCATTACATTTGAGTTCATTGGGGCTTTTCTAAATAAAACACAACCTTTCATTCTGTGATAATGGCATGTGCTCTTTTGTATTTTGACATAGCTAGGGTGTCAACTCATAATTCTAAACTGAATGAATAAAATACCTGATAAAAATGTTCCTGATGAAGTTCATAGTTAGCTACCAAAAGTAATTTTCCCTAGTAGGCTATTAAAAATTCAGTCATCCATTATGAATATTCAGACACTGTCATCATGTTCTGGTGAGAACTTGGGGCACCTTTGACCCAAAGTCTATTGCTAAGTAACTTAGATGAGTCCTGAGGCTAATGCATAAATTAAGATTTCTGGAGATTGGAAAACTTTGCTCTATTTTGCAAGTTCAAGTTAACCACCAAATCCATTTTAAAATATATCTGTCAATGGTTTAAGCTCTATAAAGAAAATTTGTATATTTATGTTTATTTCTATTAAACTTAAACTCCTAAACACAAAAAGACTCCTTAACTAAAGACCCATAATGCAATTAAAAGAATGTTACATGAAACAAAGCACACTGTACATAAAACCATTTTTACTTGCTACACTGTAAATGGATAATTAATTCCTTTTAGTTTTTAGCTGGGGGGCAAGTATGTTTGTTATTCAAAGATAGAATAATTTTACTGAATTGGGAGATTTTTCACTCCCTGTATACAAATCTTCCTCAATTAGTAATCTCTAATATATCAAAAGCTCCCGGGAAGTTCACTGTTACCTTATTCCTTCCCCCAATTCACTATTATCAATAAATATGACTCAAAGGTAATTCTAGGCAAATGACTATGAGACAGAACAAGACAAACTCATGAGTACCAGGAGAAAAAAATGTGACCTGACATTGGAAGAGTGAAATCAGAGCAAGACAAAGTATGGGCATGTCTTCATATTAGGTCACAAAGTGGTATATGGACAAAAATAATGCAGTCCTCCATTTCTCCCATTTGTTAAGAACAACTTAGAATTCTCTGTACTGTTGTAAAATTTATAATTTGCAAAATCCTATTAGCTTCATTTTCTATTTCACAGTCCCAGTGAATTTTTTTATGACTTGCTACATTGCTGTTATTATAAGTGCTCTTTGCTAAATGGAGGTTTCTTGAAGCCATCTAAGCCTTTAATTAAGGGAATTAAGAATGAAATTTGGAAATAATAATAACATCCACTTTAGTAATCCAGTATTTTGATTTCAGATCTGAATAAAATTCTGAAACAGCCCTGATTCTCATACCAGGGCCTGAATATGCACAGGTGGTTTGTACTTTCAGGAAGATGTGAAAACCATTCCAGCGGCATCTGAGGGCATCCAAAATGCTCCTGAATCCAAAGCAACTATGAGCACAATGCCTCAGGGTGTGGGATGTTGATTTAAACTGATTAAGTTCAAATTCTAGCTCAATAACATAAAGGAATACTCACAATTTATGTTTCTTATTCTGTAATGATGGATGGTATAATTGTGTTGTCATTCTTCGGTGATACTTTGATGGCTCGTGCATGTAATCCCCGCAATTTAGGGAACCACAGGTGAAAGGATCACTGGAGGCCAGGAGTTTGAGACCATCCCTGGCAATATAGTAAGACCCCATCTCTAAAACAAATTTAAAGCTTAGCTAGATGTAAAGGTACAAACCTGGAGTCCCCATTACTCAGGAGGCTAAAGAGGGAGAATAATATGAACACAGGAATTTGAAGCTACAGTGAGTTAGATTGCATTACCACTGTACTCCAGCCTGGGTAGAAGAGCAAGACCCTATCTCTTAAAAAAAAAAAAAAGGTAAGTAAATGTATAGGATCTTGATTTTTTAAAATCATTTGTACAAATATATTTAAAGAAATATTCTTAAGGGGGGGTGTACATTTTAATTTTGACAGACAGGGCAAAATTAAAATCTAAAACATATTTCAAATTAAACCATCATTAATTGTTTTAGTATAGCACATATTTTACTTTAACAGCTGATGTCATTATACTTTTTAATCATTGTGAATTTCATGAGTAAGAGATGTCATGTTGTAATTTCTATTTGCGATTTATTCATCCAGCCACTATTTTTGGAGTGCTTATAACTTGGCAGGCATTGTTCTTGCCGTTGGGTTATAGTGGTGAATGAAAAACTAAAGTTCTCGTGGAGCCTCTGGGAGCAAAAAGGCAATAAACAGGCACAATAAAACAGAAGAGGGAACTGGAGATAATTCTGTCCTACATATGTGTTCAATTTGTAGCCTCTTAGTCATTTGATTACCAATGATTTATCACAGTATCTGATGCTTAGGAGGTTTTAGATAAATACATTCTAAGAGAATATATAGGTAACAATAAAATTTAGTACTGAATTCTAGAAGACAGACAGACAGCAACAAGTAAAATATTCATTTGTGGGTTACAAATCTATCGCTTTGTGTCTTTCCCTTATAAGAAATACTCTGGTCAGATGTAGGGAGCTATTTCAATCTTCAATTTCCACTGGCCTTTTGCTTGCTCAGTAAAATCTAAGGTTATGCACACTTATCTAATTGTGCTGTATCAGTTCTTTTTGCTGTATCAGTTCTCTTTGTTCTCTGTGTTGCAATTTCTTCCTCCCTGTTGGTCTGGCATTAGCTAGACATCTGATTAGCACCCATTACCCACCACCTTTCTATACTGTTTCTGAATTATTTCCCTGTTGTTCTCCTTCATTCAGTTCTAGCTGAGAATCATCTCCTTGGTATGCTTTCAGCCCCAGATGATAGATTTGCAGCATAACAATGATAGTAGATATAGCTGATAATGCTTTAAAATACACATGCCGGCCTCTATCTTCAATACACGTGTCTTCTATGTGCCTTAGAATCTAATTTTAATCTCAACCAAAATGTTTGTTTTAGACATGAAATAATCAGATACTTTATGCAGGAGGGCAGAAATATTGGGTCTTTAAGTGCCCAGGAAGTGCCTTCTGGTCAAAGAAAAACTACTTGTCAGGCAAATGCTACTGCTACGAAATCTGTTTAGCAAATTATCCTATGCTTAGTACATCACGATAAGCAACAACCCATCGCAAACAAAATTCTTCTGTCTATAAAGTTTTTCCACAGCTATTTGTTGATTAAATAATCAAGTTGGCACAGCACACATGCTGGATAGAATATGCAGGAAATTTAAGAGGGATTGAGGCAGTAAGCAGCTCTGAAGTAGGCAAGTTAGTAGCCCTAGCCAGGGAGGTCAGTGAAATGGACATCACAAAACCAAAGTAAGTGTCTGGGATATTCAATGGTGCAGAAGCAAAGAGAGGTTGATACCCAACTGCTGTGACATGTGCAAGCAACCAACTACGCTTACAACTCACCAGATATCTGACCTGTAAATGAAAACAAACAAACAAACAAAAAATCAAAAAACCGACAAAAGAAGAGATTATAAAAAAATAACCATCAAAAAACCAGCAAAAGAAGAGATTATAATTGTGAAAGGGCCAAACAATTCTTAGCTGGAAGGACATCTTAGTAGAAAGAGACAAACACTCTCTGTAAAGCAGTCAAGTGGAGTGTCAATATTTAACAGCTAATAGGGACACTACGTCTCCAGCTAATGTTCTTCCTAATAATGTTCTCCTTTTGGAGAGAGAAGTGCTTTGAGATATTCTCAACTTTCAGAAATTTTAACATTGAGCCAAAAGCATCTTAATGAATATTTAAACTTCCAACTATTCAAAAGATGGAATTGCAATTTATATAATGTAGTAAATCTCTCTCTCAGATTGATTGTAAAATATTTGTTGAAAATTTTAAAAGACTCTGTGTGTGTGTGTGCGGTAGGTGACTGTTCACTTATTTCAGATCACCTTCAACTTTGCTTTTGGAATGAATAACATACACAAGAAAACTTATGCAAATCTATTGAAATTTTTGTGTGAAGTCACACAGATAATGTTAAGTAAGATTAGGTGAGATCATTTTAAGCCGGTGGTGGGTATGGATATAGACAATTGCTTGTTTATGTAGAATGTTACTGATAATAAAATTATTGGTAATAACCACATCGTTTATTATTTAACAATGATTTAGGATAGTACTTAAGGCTAGAAATAAGAAAATAAATTATCTTAATAATTTTTAAAGGAAGGTTTATGCACTTTTAAGATTTAGGTCAATTTCTGAATGTATCGGATGTCAAATCATTAATTTATATACTGATATATATTTATCAGTACTGAATTTATATAATGATATAATTTTATCATTAATTTATAGTTTTATTTTAAACTATCTTGTTTTCTGAAAATCTGTATTGATAAAAGAAAAAAGATCAATTTGTAGATAAACCTTTATTTCAAAATGATCTATTTATTTTAAAAAAGATTCTTTATGGTGATAAAACCAAGACACCAATTCTGAGGAATTGGGAAGGCTGATGCATTTCAAGGTCATTCAATGAAGAAAATATAGAGTGTGCTAAAGGGGTTTATTTAAGGAAAGGGTCAGCACCCTTTCATGCAGGAAAATGTAACAAGGTGTGCAGTACTCTAGGACAAGATGTTTTGTGTACCATGACTCAGGGACATGAAAGGATTAGTATTGTACAGTCTAAGCCAGGGGTCCTCAAAGTTTTTAACCAGGAGACCAGTTCACTGTCCCTCAGACCATTGGAGGGCCGGACTGTGGGCCCTGGGATGAGTCAGCTGCTAAGCAGGACAGGCAGCAGTAGCAAAAACACCCGGCGGGCCGGATAAATGTCCTAGGCGGGCTGCATGTGGCCCACTGGCCGTAGTTTGAGGATGCCTGGTCTAAGCTTTATATATGTTTTTAAGTATGCTTTTTAAATCTGTGTTTTGGATTAAGTTTTAGATTTTTAGAAAGCAGACTTCCAAGAGTTGAAAGCTCTGCCTGTTTTACTCTTTTTTTTCCCTCTCTTTCTCTCTCATTCAATTTATGTTATAGCTTTTACATTAA
>NW_003852542.1:4660272-4667459 GCF_000181295.1 Otolemur garnettii | reverse complement strand
TGGCACCATATTGAAATCATTTTGTTGTCACAGAATAAAGGGACCTCTGGAAAAGGAAATGCACGACAGATGCAAACACACTGCGGACGTGCATTCACTTCGCTCCTGTGCATCACTGCACATCCACAGTCGTATTCATACATGAAAGAAACATGGCTTTTGAGAAATTTTGAAAACATCTTATAAAATAAATTATATAATTGTTTGTTTGTGTTTTAATGGCTTACCTCACAGAAAATCAAAGGAATGAATTTATTCTTGGCCATCAAACCCATACTTCTATTTTGAAACATTTCTAATTCTATACCTCCAAATCTTCTCTGTCACTTTCTTATGATCAAACATCTGATGCTTCTGGAAGACAGTGTTTCACAAAGCATACTTTTACTGAGACTTTACTTGAAGAATCACAAAGCCTAAAATAACGCTATAAAAAATGTAAGTTTAACAACAACAGCTGCTACACACCACAGACATTTAAAAGAGGAATGCATAGAACTGAGTCAGACAAGCCTTGACAATTGGAGCCAACATAAAAATAGTTATCGAGAGCGACAGTTTTTGTTTTTCCTAATTGTCAGAAGCATGGTACTTTAGATACTGCAACAGAGGAATTAGCCCTGTTTGCTTTAATGACTACTTTATTTGAATTTTCTCCATTTATATTTTCAAAAATAGCGTTGAAAGCACTGAGAAAGCATGTTCCATAAACATTTGTTTCTTTACCCAAAGTTTATGTCTCACTTTCTTTCTGTTAGACTATTTACTCCTATAGAAATTAGTGGACTTAAGATATAGAATAAAAAAGTCAGTTATAATTACATTACCAAGGAAATATGCAAAGACATGGTATAAAATTGATTTTGAATTCTAACAAAAAAGGAAGGTTTGGTCCCCATAGCATAGTGGTTATGGCGCCAGCCACATACACCAAGGCTGGCAGGTTTGAACCCGGCCCCAGGCTTGCTTAACAATAATGACAAATTCAACAAGAAAAGAGCTAGGCGTTGTGGTGGGTGCCTGTAGTACCAGCTACTTGGGAGGCTGAGGCAAGAGAATCTCTTAAGTTCAAGAGTTTTTTTTGTTTGTTTGTTTTTAAGCCCAAGAGTTTGAGGTTGCTGTGAGCTGTGACACCACAGCTCTCTATCCAGAGTGACAGAGTGAGACACTGTCTCAAAAAAAAGAAAGTTCATTGTTGTATTAGTAAATGTTTCTGGGTCAGTTAGAAGTCAACAATTACAAATAGATGTATTGTTTTAGTGATAGATTAAAATATTTATTCATTTTTGGATAAAAACTATTTAGTAATATGACACAGATTAAACAATCAGGTATTTGAATGAAGAATTATATTGTGCCCACATAAAAAGTTTTTTCTTTTTTAAAGACTAATATTAAACTCATGTTCTTTTAAGAGATTTATCTTACACAAAATCATTCCAGAATTTCTCCTTCTGGTATTATATCTAAGCAGGCCATGTTATCAGTTATTAGGAGATATAAAAAAATTTTATTATATTTAAATAAGTTTTAGATAAATAAAAGCATGCCTCCTATCCAGCATAGGATGAAAGTGTCAGTAATGTCATTCAACACATTAACTAATGAGGGAACCAGCAAGATAAAGCTGGTTTAAGGGGGGTGCAGCCTATGGCTCAAGGAGTAGGATACCAGCCCCATATACCAGGGTTGGCAATTTCAAGCCCATTCCCAGCCAAAACAAAAACAAAAAAAAGCTGGTTTAAGGAAGAATTTGAGAAATAGAGATTTATATAATCTGAAATAAATGTAAGATTTTACACTATTTTGTAGGCCCCAGAATATGTAATATTTTATTTATCTTTTCAATTAGATAAAAATGTACAGATTAATATATAACTCCATGATGGGGTTAAAGAAATATCAAGAAATAAAATCAAATTCAGGTGTATTATCCTGTACAACTTAATACTTCTGCATGATTCTGTTAACAAAAAAAGATTCAACAAGTACACTAGCAATGTTTTACTGCTAGGTAACTGTAAAGAGACTAACTTGAAAGTGTTCTCGGAGCCTCTGATCAGAGACACAGGGAAAAGGAACTGCAGACGAGATGATTGATTTGAAGGGAGGTCAAGACTCGCTCAGGTCAGCAACCAGGCCTGACTTTACTGATTATCTTATATACTTTCAAACATTCAGTAAGAATTTAACACAGATACAAAGAAGTGAAGTAACATTAGGAAGCTACCATTAAGATTACAATTCAGTGTGAAGGCTGAGGAACACATATACACTTGATTTTGTTTAGGGTAAAAACATAAAGGAGACTGACTGTCTATTCTTGCTGGCCCAAACCAAAACTAGAGATTATAATGTTAATGAAGGAAGAAGACAGAGAATGTGTTTGAGCTTCCAGCTGCGACCCGGGCCTGATTCTCCAGATCTCTTCTTTGAGACACTTTCTGCATATTTCTGCATATCTGCATATCTATAGGCAGGTGCAGAAGCTTGATCTTTGAAGAAATCTTTCTCAGAATCAATCTCCTGGGGGAGCACATTGAAGCAAACTGCCATGTCTGAGCATGGGGTGCTTATCTCTACACTAACTTTCTTGAAATTTTTACTCTATAAACCAAAGTAAGGCCAATAACCAATGTAGAAGGTATTTCATGGAAGCTAAAGAATAACAACAAAAATAAAATCACTTCTTTCTCCCTCCTTAAAGTGATTCTGAATAACTCAGAAAATAAAATAACTCAGGTATTTTCTTTAGTTCAAGTGCCTGGATTGTTCATGGTCTACATTGCAGGGGTATTTTTTATTCATGGCATCTAAAGAGAGAATATTCATGCTGTTGAAAATCCTGCTGCATAATGCCTTTTCAAAAATACAATTTTGTACTGGACATTTAGATTGATTTCTACACAGCCTGCTTGCCTGTGAACAAATGTCTCTTCTTTAAATTTGTTCTAATGTGAAAAAATAAAAGTGCAGCCACTGTTAGTATTTTGCTGCAATTTAGCCTTACAGTACAAAACCGAGCTTCAAGCTTTTCCAAAGTAGAAAAGAATTGTATGTAGTTTTCATTTCTATTTTGTTGACTCTGCCACCAGAAATTAAAGGTTTATAATTGTCTACTTAACATATGTCAAAAGATAGCAGTTGGAAGAAACATTTTAAGTGGAGTGTACAGGGGATTGATAGGGCTTAGAATAATAGTTGTATGTCAAAGTTTGACATTTCTTGAACTTAAGTCTAATTCCTTCTGGAGTCATATTCTAATACTTAAAATGGTAATCAGTAAAGTTTCAAAGATTATACTTTATAGTGATGAAATGACTTTGAAATTTCTGTACACTAAGAGAAGATAAGTAGCACATTATACCTATATCTGCACAATTGTTTATATGAAAAGAGTATCAATAAAATTTGCTGTGCTTCTATTTGGTTGAACAGATTTCAATAAACCATGTCAGTAAATGAAGGCATAAAAATAAATGAGTCTTATCTTTATATATTGCAGTCGCATGTCAAGTCATTAATGTTGAATAGCAAATGTTACTTTTATTCTTTCAAACAATTCAGTAAGAAAAATACAGTTATGATAACTTACTGTAAGTTTGAGAAGCACTGGAAAGCCCTTATTTTCTAATAATGTAGAGATGTAGGGATTAGCCTCTGTAAACATGGTTTAGTAACTGCAAGAGCAGACTGTTCCAAAGTTCTGCTTTCTCGTATTTTTTTCTGCACATGCCTGTATGTTTTTCCCTTTTAATAGTAGGGTATGATGCAGCATGAGTCCCTTCACAGATGCAGCTACCTGATTTTGAACTTTCCAGCCTTTAGAAACATGAATTAAAAACCTTAATTTCTTTATAAGTTACCCAGTCTCAGATATTCTGTGGTAGCACTCAAAAATAGATTAAGACAGGCCAGGCTCAGTGGTTCATGCATGTAATCCTAGCACTCTGGCAGGCTGAAGTGGGTGAAATGTTTGAGCTCATGAGTTGGAGATCAGACTGAGCAAGAGCAAGTCCATGTCTAATAAAATAGTTGGACATTGTGGTGAGTGCCTGTAGTCCCAGCTATTCAGGAGGCTGAGGCAAAGAGGATTGCTTGAGCCTGGGAGTTTAAGGTTGCTGTGATCTTGACTCCACAGTACCACCAAGGTGACAAAGTATGACTCTTTCTCAAAAAAAAAAAAAAAAAGAAAAAAAAAGAAAGAAAGAAAAGAAAAGAAAAAGATTAAGATAAATAAGGCGGATCAACAAAAAAAGATCATACACATTTATTTACACAAGTTTTATGTAACAAAAGAGCATCTCCATAAAGCAATGTAGTCCCAAAGAACTTAGCATCAGATGCTTATGTACTGAATTAAACAAAGTCATAAATTATGAAAAAGCAACTAAAGTGTGTGTGTGTGTTGGAAGCTCTAACAAAGTCTGTATAGAATTTTCAAAGCCTTTATTTCTCTTCCTTGAAGATAAGGAGGTTGCCTTTTCTTGTATCAGGAGAGAGTCTTTCACACAAGAATTTCATTTTCTGCTTTTAGGACACAGAAAAGAGGTCAAAGTGATCTTTTTGCACCTGCTGTTTTTCAAGTGCCTTTAATTCATAGTAGTCATTATGATAGTGTGGTTTATTTTTAATTCCTTCAACAACTTTTATACTTTCTGGCACTACAAGGTGGTCCAGACTTATCTTGTATATTTTATGCTCAGTCCTAGAATTACCCATTTCTCCACGGAGCCCTGGTTCTATGATTAGAGAATGTTAGAAACCAAGACATGGGTGTTAGGTGTGTTCATTGCTTTGGCTTGTCATTGCTTCTAGGCCTTCTTAACTGACAAGACAAAGGAAATATACCTGTATGCTAACTTGTGTATATACCCACATCTATACATGCTTTATATATAAATACTTGTATCTATTTAAGGTAAACATAAGTGCATACTGATGTCTCCAACTCAAATCCATTAACATGTAGATCTTAGCAGCCTCCTCATCTTGCTTATCTGTAACCTTTCACTTCAACAATGAGAAATCCAGCTCCTATCATCTGCCGTCTGTTTAGTTATGAATGGCAATATGCATATATGGCAGTATCGTAATTGTTAACTATATACACAGGTAAACAACTTTATAGCCTAGATTAAAGTGTTTATATGCAGTATCTCTTACCTTCAGTGATTTCGAAAGCTAATTAGGTCAAAAACACTTCCTACGACCCACTTAGATGAAGTAGTTTCATAGATTTGTAAAAGAGTTAGATTCTTTTGATATAGTCTGCAAGCATTCCTGGGAACTTCAAACTGCTAAATGATGTTTCTAAATATGTATACATGAAGGTTCACTCTTTTTACTGCAAGTTCCATGAGTTTTGGTAAATGCAAAATGTCATGCATCTGCCCTTATAGCATCATTTCAGAATGATTTGCACGGCCCTGAACAGTCTCCTGTGTTTCATCTTTTTAATCTGTCTACCATCTCCCAAACTCTTGGCAATAACTGAGAGACTTACTTATTGTTTTGCCTTTTCTGGAATGTTACGTAATTAGAATTGTACAGTATATAGACTTTTCAAACTGGCTTCTTTCACATAGCAATATTCACTTTGGGTTCAGATTAAGATATTTTTCTACTAATCCTGCTTGGGTTTTTCTGTGCTTCCTGGATCTGTGCTTTGTTACTTGTTATTAATCACAGATAATCCTTGGCTATTATTATTTCCAATATTTTGTTCTATTCTCTCCCACATTTTCTTTTGACAGTCCAATACCCTTCATATTACACCTTTTGAAACTGTTCTGCAGTTCTTGGATAATTTGCTCTGTGTTTGCATACATTTTCCTCTTCTCAATTTATTTTGGGATCTTTCTGTTGACATATTTAAGCTCAGTGTTAGTTTCTTTGACCAATCACCCTTGAGCCCATCACGAGAATTCCTTATTTCTGTTGTGGTATTTTGAGTTGTGATATTTTATTTTGATTATTGGAGTTTCTGTCTCTCTTCTTGTATGATCCATGCGATTTTCTATGCTATGAGCTTTGCCTGTTATAACTCTTAATATATGAATAGTAGTTATTTTAAATTTCCTGTCTGATAATTGTATAATCAGTGATTTGTGTTATACATAAATCTGTGTCTGATACTGTTGTGTCCTTCAGACTATTACTTTTCTTGCTTCTTAGCATGACTTGTTATTCTTGTTGAGCAGTAGACGTAATTTGTTAAGAGGAATTGAGTGAGGTTATATGTTGCTCTTTCCAGATTTGGGCTGTTCCTAATGTTTTTTGTAATTCTAGGTGCCGGGGGTTCTGATTTCTCCTGTATCCTTGTTTTGGTCTTCTTTTTCTATTTTTTTTTTTTTTTTTGCAGTATTTGGCCAGGGCTGGGTTTGAACCTACCATCTCCAGCATATGTGGCCCTACCTCTTTGAGCCACAGGTGCTGCCCTGGTCTTCTTTTTCAACAGAGTATTTCCTGCAGCTTTTCAGCTGTTATGATAGTAGAGTCCTGTTGATGTGGTGGTAAAATGTGAGGGAGGTGAAGCATTACATGTCCTATCGAGTCTCAATCTTTTAGTTGGTCTATGCAATTGGGCTATAACCTTCACAAGAGTTTCTTAGCTTTTCCTTTCTTTAGTTAGCTGAAAAAGGAAAGATAAAGAGGAGGAATTGGGTAAATACATTTCTTCCTGGATGGAATAGGCTTTGGGAAAGTCTTTTCTCCAAGATACAAAGCCCTTCTATTATGCAGAATTTTCTGGATATATTTTAAGATGGTTGTTTCGCTCTTTTCCTTTCAAAGCTTTGGAAGAAAATTTCTTGGCTGTAAACCATGACATCCTGTTGAGTTTATGGATTTAAAAACCACAAAAGTATAGGAATACCTAAGAGGGCATGCCCCCAGAGATTTTGACTCCCATGCTAGTTCATGCTTTGCTTCATCTCCAGTAATTGATCAAATGTTCACATAAGTGTTCCCACCACAGTGTATCTGACACAGTATCTGCTCCATGTAAGCAGATCTGTGCTGTACTTCTCTGTAATCCCCTGCTACCGCTGATGTTTGAGTTGGTGGTTTCTAGTGTGACCTCAATAGGTGAAGGATTCCAGAATATCATTAATTTTCTTCTTTCTTTCTTTCTTTTTTTTTTTTTTTGGTCCATTTCTTATTGTTAAAAAAAAAAAAGAGATCAA
>NW_003852542.1:4633762-4660252 GCF_000181295.1 Otolemur garnettii | reverse complement strand
TGGTCCATTTCTTATTGTTAAAAAAAAAAAAGAGATCAATAACTTTCAAAACTTTTGCTTAACAGTGCTGAAACTAGAAGTCTCCACAAATGTTTCTTTTTTCTTTCTTTCTTTTTTTTTTTTTTGGTCCATTTCTTATTGTTAAAAAAAAAAAAGAGATCAATAACTTTCAAAACTTTTGCTTAACAGTGCTGAAACTAGAAGTCTCCACAAATGTTTGTTTTTGTTTTTGTTTCATCCATTAAAAGAACTAGTGAAGATATTTTTTCAGAACCTTTACTAAAGATTTAGGGGATGATATGATGACACTCTCTGTCTACACGGTGAATATCCTTCCTAGAAAAATATAAACAAAAGTCTGCAAGAGATTCTGTACTAACAAAAGTTCCATATTTGTGAGTCCTTCCCTCATAGTTTTCTTATGTTACACCACTAGCATTACTATATATTATACATCCAAAATTATTTTATGTTACTTACCTTCTAGTAATAACCTTTGCACTGAACGAATGACTCTCAATTCCCTGAGCAAGCTGTAAATTGTAACTACTACATTTCTTTGATCATAGTTGCTCAACACAGCATGTTCTAGCAATAAAAACAACTAGGCCTAGCATGTGGCTCACACTTGTATTGACAGCATTTGGGAAACTGAGGCAGGAGGATTGCTTGAGGCTGGGAGTTCAAAACCAGCTTGGGCAACAGAGGTAGACCCAGTTTTTACCAGAAATGAATAAATAAATAAATAAAACAAACAAAATTAAAAATTGTCTGAATATGTTAACACTTTCCTGTTATCCTAGCTACTGAGGAGCAGAGTGGAGAGGATTGGAAGGATAAGCGCAGGAGTTCAAGGCAATAGTGAGCTATTATACTCCAATCCAGGCAACAGAATAAGACCTTACTTATCTCTAGGAAATAAATAAATAAATATATAAATACAAAGAGTGACAAACATTGAATAAATTTAGATAATTTTGAGTTATTTTGAGTGGGAGATGTTGCTTAGGTCAAGTCCTTCTTTTAGTCTCCTAAGCTCTAGAATGTATGACTTACCCTTTAGTAAGTGACACACCTGTCATTTTATGCTCCTTTATTCCCTAGACATCTAGAGAGTAAGAGATTTTGGTTTGCGGCCTGAAATTTTTTGTTAGGGTTCTTTAATCTAGTTTACTTTAAAAACAGTTTTAATACTACTTTTAACCATTAAGTACCATTAGTCAGGCTATACCAAGTGACACCTATCGTCAACATGCTTTACAACAATCAGAGTCTCAGAGCTCCCTACAAAGAGTCTTCCTGTGCCTGTGCCACCTCAGAATGTTCCTTAACATCACGAAGGAATCCTGATGTACAGAGTAGCCACTAGGTAGAATATTGTAGTGATATGGCAGAGAAAAAGAAAGCAAGGAGAAGTACACACTGTCTCTTAAGGATTCTTGTTAAAAATGACAAATATTTCTTTTGCTCACCTTTAAATTTAGGCAGGAAATATTGTGAGGCAACGTACTTGCAACAAAATAGGGAGGGAGGGGAAACAAATATTCTCAAAAAGCAATATAATCTAAAATGGGTAAATAAAAATTCAGCAGAAACATTTGTGCATGCCTTCTGCAATAAAGGTAAACCAAATGAATGATTTCCTTAAGAGATTGTTTCTACATCAAAGGCGATTAAATGCAAATGCTTGTATTAAAAAAGGGATCACGCCTGGCCCTCAAGTGATAGTCTGTCACTTCTTTTTAATAGCAGGTGAATGTCAAAATTGGCAGCTTTTTATTTTAAAAAATAAGCAATGTTTTGGAAAGTTAAATTCATATTGCATGAAAGATAATAATGGTTTCTGATTTTTTAAAAAAAGACCCTGATTACTATCGGAATAAAGAATAGATTGAAGAAAAAAGAGTGTTTCACAGCCTTTCACGGGTTTATGCAGGGCCAGATCAGTGCAGATACTGTTATTACATTTGCTTTTATATCTGATATATCATAGCTGTAAACCTCATTTAAAATACAGTAATCTTTATATTTGCATATAAAACAGCAAAAAAAAAATCAGTGAACACAAGTCTTAATTTTCAAGCTTCAGTGCTTTTTTGTTGTTAATTAAAGAGGTTCTTAAATTTCTTACATGGTAAAGACAGCTATTGTAGATAGAGGGACAACATATTTGAGGGTCTGAATGCTAGGACCTATTTTGCTTATCACCACAATCTGAATTGTTACCTCACTGCCTTATCTGTACTACCTTCTAGTCTTTATTCCTTTCTTGTCCACACATACAACATGGTACCGGCACAAAAAAAAAGATAAAGACCTACAGAATAGAATAGAGAGTCTAAAAGTGAACCCAGCCACATATTGCTATTTCATCTTTGATAAACCAAAAAAAAAAAAAAAGAAAAAAAAAGTATGCACTGAGTAAAAGAATTCCTATTTAATAATAAATAGGGAGAACTATTTAGCCACATATACAAGACTGAAACTGGACCCTCTCCTCTCAACACTAACAAAAACTGATTCTTGTTGGATAAAAGATTTATATTTAAGACACAAAACAGTTAAAACCTTAAAAGAAAGTGTGAAAAAACACTTAAAGGTCTAGGAAAAGATTCCCTGCCAATTGCAGTAACACCAAAAATAAGTAAGTAGGATTTGATCAACCTCAAAAGCTACTGCACAGCTAAGAGCTCCCAATAAAAGAGAGTGGAAAATAAAGACACTTTGCTACATGCCATCCAAGTGTATGTAGTCGTTTCTTGCTTTCACACAATTCTAGGAGCAAGCTTGCACCCATGGCCAAGCCATCCTTCTCTCCCCGTGAGAAAGAACATCATCCAACAATGTGCTATTCAATAATATATAGATATCTCAGGACCTATTAACTTCTTACCACAAAAGTTTTTGTATTCATTTATTTATAGGATTTATCTCTGAATGCAAGCCCTTGGAAAAAGGAGCCAGGATCCATTGACATGGTTAGGTTTGGGTCAATAAGGTAAGAATGATCGTAAATTTCTTGGACATATCAGGCTGCCAAAAAGGTTTGACCATGTGGTACTTAAAGTATTTAGACAAAACATAAACATTGGAATTAGGTGGATGTCTCCCTACACTACTTCAGTGTGAATGCTGGGCTTTTTCTTTTCTTTCTTCACAATGCAATGTCTGTCACAAAATAGTCATTAATAAGTGTTTACATAAATTAGCTATTTTATCTTTGGAAACTCAGATTTTGTTGGTGCAAGTAGGCTCTGTTATCATGGACAAAAATCTAATATTTATTTTACAACATTGTTACAAATGAGAATGGAAAAAAATGGGCAGATAATGGAATAAATAAGCAATTCATTGAAACTGATCAACCACTTATTGAGCAACAAATGTTTTAAAAATGTATTTTCAAACAATGTGTCTTAGGAATGTGCAAGTTACATAATTGAAGGCATCTAATGCCTTTTTTGTCATGCAAATATTAAATAAAAACAATACTCCAGACAAATGGTAAAGGTTGTTCTTAGACATTTCTTTGGAAGATTACAAATACCTAAGAATAGTCAGCTAAGCATGCCCCGTCAAAATGATATACCTTTTCCTTCATATAATTCACACTGTTAAATGATAATTTTCCAAATGTTGAAAATGAAAATTGGTTTTAAAATGAAGATTTGATTTTATTGGGACATGGTAAAGACATCGGATCAGAAGACTGCCATTAAAACACAATTACTCTCAGTTCTGAAGGAGAAAGTAAAACTCCATATGAGGAGGGGCCCCCTGAGTGAACAAGATTCGTTAGCTGCAGAGAGAACAAAACAAACAGCAGGAATAGCAGGAGAACCTTTATTATAGTTTTTGCAGGAAGGAATGGGTGAGACAGAATGCACAGGGTACCAGGTAGACCTCCTAGTAAAGAAGTCCTCACCTGATTGAAAACACTAGTTATTTTAATTTTCTCCTTGAGGAGCATTACATTATATGGGGAATCCATGAGCATAAAATAGTAAGTGGTATTGCTTTTCACCACCAATGTTGGTATAATTTGTTACACTGCAATGGAACAATATAGCACACTAATTATGTGGTGGAGGAAAAACTAGATCCTTAAAAAGTTTGAAAGAATTGGGATTCTTAGAGCACCAGAGTTTTTATTTTTTGAGACAGCGTCTTACTCTGTTGTCCGGATAGTAGAGTGCCGTGGAGTCATTGTAACTCACAGTTACCTGAAATTTTGGGCTTGAGCAGTCCTCCTGCCTCAGCTTCCCAAATACCTGAGACTACTGGTGCCCAAAACAACACACTGCTAATTCCTTTTCTATTTTCTGTAGAGACAGGAGTCTAGCTCTTGCTCAGGCTGGTCTCAAACTCCTGAGCTTAAGCAATCCACCTGCCCCAGCCTCCCAGAGTGCTAGGAACATGGGCATGAGCCTTCACATCCAGCCCAGCGCTGGAGATTAAAAAAGAAAAAAAAAAAAAAGCCAAGGGTGTTGGTTAATGAAACAAAAAGAGTAAAGAAAATGAGTCATCAGTTGGAGAAGAATATAGAAGGTCTTAGAAGAGAAACCATGTAAAGAAGTTTCACATATCTTTGGCTTTATACAATGTAAAGTCAAACTTTATATTTCGTTCACAATATTTTTTCATTATGTTTTTGAAGAGAGTGAATTTTGGGGGAATGGGAGTGTTGTCTGATTTTAGACAAACTGGCTTAAAAGATGTCATGGGATGTTGGCTGCATTTTCTGTTTCTTAAAAAAGATAAGATGCTTAAGCAACCCTTAGATAACAAAGAATCACAATCATCAGGCATAAACCCTTTGTAGGTATTTGATAAACAGGTCATAGAACTGAAACATCGAGCTGCCATCTTCCAAGAACTGAGCCACTAATCTTTGACTTCTCCTGAACTTTATGTTTTATTTGCTTCCACTCCTATTTTATGGAAACCTGAGTGAGTAAGACATAGTGTGCTAACTACCAAAAGTCATAACCAGTCGTACACTCAGACCTAGTTTTTCTGAGCAGTACATATTTTTGTTGTTTTTCCTCACTATTTTATAGAGGTCTTATACTGTACTGGTCTTATACTGGTCTTATTCTCTACTACAGAATTAATAAGATCAACTATTTATTTCTCTTTCATTTATGATATTTCATATCTTTAAAGTACTATGAAATTCTTAGGTCCTACAATGTTCTTAATCAGGGGAAAATATGGAATTATTTTTGACTAAGCTTATTACCTACCATCATGGAAGGTGGAGGTGGAATATAATTCAGTGCTTTTCATAGCTACTTTGGTACCTAAACTGACCAGAAGTTTGTAATCATATTAGTTACAGATGCTCTGAGAAGTTTAGAAAGAAAATGGCACAACACTTGGTGTTTGCTACATGTGGCTCTTACCTATATTATACCTTCTACTGCATGTTTCAGCTTTATCTTCCCTTGGTTACCTCTGCTGAAGAAAAGAGACTTTCCTTTCCAAGTCTTGCTGAATTGTTTAGCTCTGTAACGTTCATTTGTTACTTTGGTAACCGCCTGCATGATAAAAACTTTAAATATACATGGGGTATTTGGCAATTGCAGAATTTTCACTGAAGTCTGGGGAATTCCTATTGGATAACCTTACAAAATAAATGAACAGAGGAAAGCCAAAAGGCAAGATGGGTATTTAACAAGCCTATTGAACTTTATTTCCCAAGTAATGATGCTGTTGCCAAAGACTGTCAAACAACCTTCTTATTAAGTTTAGTAAACACATATGAGAAACTTCAATTTTCTCCATAAGGAAGTGAAACATTTTGTTTGTAAAATCAAAATTATAATACCTTGTAATGAACTATTACACAGGTGTAGTTCCTTATGACAACAAAATTATAATTATAGGCAAACAGCTGGGTGCATTCTGACTTGGTTTATTGTTTTCCTCTAAGAGACATTTTAAGGAATAAAGGGAAAACAACAATGTTTTTTTTCTTTTCTTTTAGCATCTCAACTGTGACTTTTTAAAAAATGCAATTATATTCAAAACATATATTCCAAAGATAACGTCAGCTAAAAATGTTGAGCTAGAGAATGAGCTTGACTATATCAATTGCTCTACATAATTTAAAAAATGTAATTACTTTTTGAAAAATAATAAAATAATGCCACCTTGTCTAAAACCAAATTATTTTGCCAAACTCAAAAGGGATTAGAAAGTTGTATTTCATCAAATTATTTTTGAAGGCAGAATGAAGAATTTAATTTAATTCTCCAATATAGTTTTGTAACAAAATGGACAATCTAATTTTTGTGACTAAAAAATTCATAGATGCTATGAACTGAACCATATTCCCTCATTTGTGTCTCCCCCAATGTGTATTAATTAAGCTTAAATGAGGTCTTAAATTCAGGGATAAGATCTGATCAGATTGGTGTCCTTATAAGACCACTAGTCTGTAGTGTGTTGATCTCTCTCCCTCTCTCTGGACATACACCAAAGAAAGGGTGTGTCAACATACAGAGGTAAGGTGGCTGTCTGTAAACCAGAAAGAGAGACCTCACCAGTTTCAGACTATGCTGGCGTACAGATCTTGCTTGGACTTTTAGCCTCCAGAAATGTGAGAAAATAAATTTCAATTGTTTAAACCACCCAGTCTGTGATATTTTGTGGCAGCAGTCTGAGCTCATTAATATAGTGGGGTTAATCAAGGTTTATGGGATTATTAACATACTTAACCTCTTCAAAATCCCTGCCATGTTTATGGATGGACCCATGAAAAGTCTCATTATATTGTTTTATTCTAGGGTTTGACAATTCTGAGCTGCCAAACAAGGGCAAACCTTTTGATGTTTAATAAATGTGCCATAATTGGGAAGTGTGCCTTGGGTTTCCTTGCCTTATATGTACTTACATTGTGGGTGAAGTTAACTACATTTTTCCTACTTATGGATATTCTCCATCTGATATGTGGTAAAATCTGATTGTGGGAGTAAGTACCACAGTTAAGATTCATGAAAGAGGCTCTTCTTATGAGGTCAACCTGTTGCTTTAGAGCTGTGTTTCTCAAATTTGAATGTGAGTACAAAACATCTGGAGGCCTTGTTAGATCTTATCTGAACTGCACATTTTTGTCAAACTCTCAGGGGAAATTGACCTGGCTGGTCTACAGAGTACATTTTGAACAGAAAGAAATAGGGTGGCACCTGTGGCTTAAGGAGTAGGGTGCTGGCCCCATATACCAGAGGTGGCGAGTTCAAATCTGGCCCCAGCCAAAAAAAAAAAAAAAAATAGAAGAGAGAACAGAAAATTGAACATAAAGAATTAAGAGTGACTCATATATCACAAATAGTGAAATGCAAGGCATGACAAGACATGCTTCCCCCTAGAAAACCAAAGGAGTTGCTTCTGTTTAAGGTCATATACTTCAAATTACCCAAAGTGGAGTTCCCCAAAGTGGAGGTCTAGACAAACTAGCACTTCCCAGATGGACATCATCCTACTCAGATAACAAAGGGTACAAATATGTTTCACAAACCAGTCACACAGCAGTCCCACCTCAGGTTACCCTGCTTCCCATGACCACAAACTCCAATCACAGCACAACTGAAGCCTTTATTTCCTTTCACTATAAACTTTCCCATTTCTCTGTCTCTAAGTTTCTGTGAAATACAAGTGTGACTGTCTTCCTCGTGATAATAGAGTCCAAATAATTGCCTGTTTCTTCTCATTTGTATGGTCTTGGTTTATTTCCCCAATTTTTATATCTGTATATATTTTTGTTGTGTAGAGTAGTCACACGATTACACCCAGAATTTACCTCTCTAAGATTGTCATTAGATAGCTAGAGAAATAGAAAATTCTGCAAGAAGGTTTAAACGTTAAATGGGCACTTTATTCAACCTAAGAGAACATTTATTGTTCCCATTCTTATTTTCCCCTAACTTTATGAGCTAATTCAGTACAGTTTTTAAGTTCTTTCTGTTTACACTATCTCTGGAATCTCAATAGGATTTTTTTCCCTGGTGTTTTAAAGAATTGGGCAGGAGAATGAAATTATTTTTATCACTATAAATTTATTGATTTGGACAATCTCTTCTGATTTGTTCTACATTTAATTTAACATACTGAGTGAGTAGCTGAATTTCTGCCATATTGTGTTGAATTTTGCTCAATGTAAATATTATAAAATATGTCTTTAATTCCTTACAACCTATTTATGAATGGAGTCTTTTCAGATGTAATAAAGTTAACATCAGGTTATACTGAATTAGGATAAATGCTTAAACTAGTAACTAGTGCCCTAGAAAACAGAGAGACACATAGTCCAGCAAGGAAAGAAGGTTATGTAAAGGTGGAGAACAAGATTGGAGTGATGCAGCTACAAGCTAAGACATGCCAGGAATTGCCAAGAGCCCCCAAATACCAGAGACAAGCAAGGGAAGAAGCTCTTCTAGAGCCTTCAGAAAGAGCATGATTCTTCCAACACCTGATTTAGGACTTTTTGCCTACAGTACTGCAAGAGAACACATTTCTGCTATGTTAAGGGACCCAGTGTGTTGTCTTATGTTGTGATAGCTCTAAGAAAGTAACACATCTGTCAAGGAAACTAGCTCCTGTACCTCTTTTAGCTTTTGCACTAAATCCCCCATTTCTGGCTCAAGGTGGTACACAAAAAGTAATAACATAACTATGGTTAGATCACACATTTAACCTATACCAAAATATTATTGAAGGTAGTATCTATACCTATCTCTAAAATCTCAAATAGATATACCTGTTCTTTGATTTCAGAACTGGTGTATTTTAAACTATTTTCACAGAAATAGGGACACTGAAGCCTTTGTTTGGAGGGAAAGCCTCTCAAGTACCTTTTCCAATACTTACTGTATCACTAACACCGTTTAGGGAGGCAACAATACAGAGTTTCCTAGAGCATCCTCAGATTCCTTCTAATGTCTCTCTTCTATTCAATTTTTTAAATTATGATATAGAAAGAAATAAGCATGTGAATTATAGCACAGAGTAAATGCAATCAATCATTCTCCTATAACCATGGGTTCCACAACTGTGGATTCAACCCATCTTGGATTGAAAATGTTCAAGAACACACACACACATAAAAGAGAAAATATTGATAAAAATAATAATACAAATAAAAATCAATGCAATATAATGATTATATGACATTTACATTGTATTTTGAATAACCTAGAGATAAAGTATATGGGAGGATGTACATATGTTGTATGAAAATACTATGCCACTTTATATAAGAAATTTGAGCATCCATAAATTTTGATATCACTAGGGGGTTCCAGAACCAATCCCCATGCACCCTGAGGCATAAGTCTCTACGTATAAAGAAGCACTATGACTTGGAAGGTCATGGACAGAGAGTAAGAAAATGTAAGAGTCTGGCAAAGTCATTCAACTTTGATCCTGAATACTTCTTGTGTCAAGCCAATAATCTAATTGGCTGTCTCCTATTAAAGATCCCAAAAATTGAAATTCCCAGAGGCAGAAGTTTTGAAAAGAAAGTAACTCCTTGCACCATATTCTCATAGACAAAATAAAACATGCCTAACAAATTTTTACTTAATATTTTAATAGATGACTTACCAAAACGAACAAACAAACAAACCAAAAAAAAGAACAACAAAAAAACGCATGCTATAAATTTGTTAGTCTAAGGAAATCTTCAGAGCTCATCAGCTCTCAGGACTATCTTGAGGCTAAATTGAATCTTTTACCATCTCTTTCCCTAAGACATTCCTCTTTTGGACTTGGCACAGTAAGGAAGACAGACACAAGGATAAACAGAACTGTTGTTAGGAACCAGCATGTTTTTTTACCAAGTATATCTAAGAATTGTTATAATTGTTAACTACATAATCAAAGAAGATGTACAAAGGATTCCTCTTCTCTAGAAACTGAAATAAATGTAGCATTTTGAAGTCAATAAACAGCAGTTTATTGAGATGCAATGTGAACTTCCTACCAGGTAGTCAGAAAAACCCACAAGCAAGGAGTTCAAAGGTCTCAGAAGAGCACATTGCTATAGTTTAGAAATCTCAGTTGTGACAGAGAAAGAATTTTGATGGAATCGTGACAAGATTGTTATCTATCTATTCCTCGAAAAGACAACTAGCAAAGCTGATAGGCATCCCAAGGTTATTACATTTATAGCACTATGAGAGAATAACACTTTTACAAAGTTTTAATAGTATGTTGAGAAGGGAAAATCATGAAAATACATACAGGATTTTAGGACTTCTTGGAAAAAGCAGCTAATTTTATTCTTGTCTGGTTACAATCTTATTTAGTACAGAAACAGGAAATTTTGTTTGGCTCAGAATAATTTAGTGAAGGATCAGAGAGTTGTACATGTTTCCATTCTCAAAAAGAAGAAAATTTGTATTTCATTACATCTCCTCCCAGGAATGCATCACTACCAAAGGAAAATTTCGTTAAGGAAAACAAGGAAGTAAAAATGCAGAATTCTAAAAGTGGGATTTTTTTTTCCTGTTTATTTGAAAGTCTTTTCAGCTATCCTTTCTAGGGTATGCCATTAACAAGGAAGGAAAAGGCTCTTGAAAACTTCTGGATGGTAGTGATATAATAGAATATCATAATATTAATACACTGATACAATTGTAAGAATGCAGTGATGCTGCAGTTGTTTTTTTTTTTTTTTTCCTGCATTTAATGTTGTATTTGGAAAGAGAGAATTAAAATTCAGGGCAAACACTCAGAATAAAGAGAAGGTTGGGAGCTTTATAAAAAGTGTTAGGTATTGCTCTTCCAGAGAGTTTATTGGCACTGGTAAAGGTTTGGAGTGCTGGCAAGTTCTACTGGTGAGCAGCAGCGGTGGGTGACCATCAGGTCATCTCAGAGGCTGAAAATCTCGTTCAGCTTGGTGACCAGGATCTCATAATTTTCATTCAATCCATTCTACGGCACAAATTGCTTGGTCTGGTTGTACAGAAAGTTGTTTAAATTCTATAACAGACATGATGCTCACTTTGGCCCCTTCCTGATACATCCCACAGAGTCCCCTGTGCATTTTTTGGTCACTGTGGTAGTAGAGGTGGGCAGCAAAGATGGTCAGGCTCACATCTGGGTTCCTGGTCAGAAAGTCAACCATATACCCTGCACAGTCAGTGCAGGGACTCCCGGATATGTACCAGATGACCTTGTACTGGTGGTCAGGAGGCACGTCCTTCAGGAACCAAGTCAGGAAGCCCACTTCTGCATGAAGCAATGTCCTGGAAAAGACCAGGTTTCGGATGACCCCCCTGTGAAAAGAGGCAGGTGAATTGCTGTTCTTGTTTCCCGTCATCTCAAAGCACTGGCAGGTGTTCTGCCCACGGAGGGCAGGTGTGCTGTTGAACTGCTTGTAGAACGTGTTTGGAGACATTTGCTCCATTGGGTCCCTGAAAATCTAGTCCAGCTTAGAGAACAGTTCTTCATAGTTTTTTTTCCAGTGTGTTCTTTTGATTAATTAAGGAATTTTCTGAGTTGACAAAGTTTTCCCAACAGTGTTCAAATTCTTCAGAGGACATGGTATGCACCTTGGTCCCTTGCTCAGCCATCCTGAGCAGCCACAGGCAGGCATCCTGTCTCCAGAACTAGTAGAGGTGGACATCATAGATGGTCAGGCTCACATTTGGATGTTTGGCCCAGGAGTTAGCAACTTGCCATGCACAGTCAGCATAAGAACTCTAGGACATGTACCAGGTGACCTAGTAGTGGTGGTCACAGGACAGCATGGAAATGACCCAGGTCAGGAAGCACACTTCTGTGTACCAATGAGAATGGTGAGGTCCAAAAGACCCCACTGTGGAAGGAGCCAGGTGAGTTGCTGTTGGTTGTTCTCACCTGAAAGCACAGCCAAGTATCAGGGCAGAGAGGAAGCAGCTGTTGTTAAAGTGGTGGGAGATGTACCTGCAAACATTCCCACCTTCAGGTCTCTGATCTGTGGATTCAGGCTGCAGCCTCCTGGGCAGCCTTGTCCCAGCCCTGTTCTTTGTCTGGGGTGGTAGGATTCTGTTGATGCGGTTTTTGAAGCATCTAACATATATATTCTGAGATAACTGTGAAATGAAACTGAGATAACTGTGAAATGAAATCAAATAATTTCATTTGATTTTCTTATATTCAGTTGGTGAACTTCAAAAGAACATTTAATAAATGACTTTAATTGCATTATAAAATATTCACATTTAATTAGATCTTAATCTTATTAAATGTTGAATAGTTCCTAGCTTATTTACAATGTAAACAAAGTTATACACTAACCCTGAGACCAATTATTTTATAACATTGTATTTCTTTTTTTAAAAATTTTTTAATTAAATCATAGCTGTGTACATTAATGCAGTCATGGGGTACAGTGTGCTGGTTTTATATACAATTTGAAATATTTTCATCAAACTGGTTAACATAGCCTTCCTGGCATCCTCTTAGTTATTGTGTTAGGACATTTATATTCTACATTTAGAAAAATTCACATGTATCATTATAAGATAAACCATAGGTGTGGTCCCACCAATCACCCTCCCTCCAGTCATCCTCCCCCTACCCCTCCCCTCCCTCTTTAGCTACTTTATGTTTACATGGATGGAGCTGGAAAATATTCTTAGCAAAGTATCTCAAGAATGGAAGAAAAAGTATCCAATGTACTCAGCCCTACTACGAAACTAATTTATAGCTTTCATAGGAAAGCTATAACCCAATTTTAGGTCAAGAATAACATTGTATTTCAAAATTTAATAATTACTTCTCTTTGAAAATAAATTTTGTATATCAGTCACTGTGTAATTTTCTACAAGTGAATCAGAAGTATAAAAAGTTGAGTTGTAGTGCTATATTAACACTCCCTGCATTCACATCTATTTATCCTCAGAGGAGCCCCCAAAATGTATACACATTTGAAGAAAGGAAAAAAAGAAAACTATATTAAAATTATAATATGTCACATTCGACTTCTGCAATTAAAAGAGATACAATAAACAAGATAACAAACATTATCAGCATATATTGAGTATTACAATTTTAATAAAGATTTTTTCTTTCTTTAAATGTGTATATATGTGTGGCTCCCTCTGTTTACAAGATTTCTTAATACTTCCATAGAAATAAGAAGCAGAATTCAATAGATGACAACCTTATATCATAAATATTTATAAATGGACTTTTAAAACCACTCATTTCATTAAGAGGTAAATATTAATTTACCCCAAATATTAATATTCAGTATCATTTATGTTTTAAATAGATCTTTACATCACTTGAATCAATTTCTTATCTATAATATTCTAATAATGACTGAATAAAAGGTTTAGTCTGAGGGTAATTTTTCATTAAAATCTCTTTATAAATACATACACAAACACACATGTGTTAAAAATGAATAATTCGAATGGATGATTTAAAAATATTTTCAGATATGCAAATATTTTACACAAAATTCTGGGAAATACACTAGAATATAATTTCAAAATAAAAAACTATTACTGAAAGTTAATATTGTTGGATTTCTGCTCAAAACACAGAATGTATAAATTGAGTAAGACAAATTGTCTTCTGGAATAAATTAATCAATATTTGTCAGGGGAATGCTTTAGAATATAACTTTTTATAAAATAAAGTTCACAATATTAAGAACATCATAGAATATTCTTTGTATAAGATGAAACAGAAAAAGGTAACGTATTTTAGATACTAAAAAAGACTGAGATTACCAAGATGTAGGTGTCAGAAGGCAAAGATTTTAAAAATCTATCATAACCATGCTCACAATGTAGGTAAGAATGAGTTTTTAATGAATAAAATATAGGAATTCAAAGCAGAAAGAATTAAAATTGTGGAAAAAAAGGAAGTCTCAGAATTCACAAAAAATTAAATCTTTAAAAGTTAAGTATTGGGTAGGCTTAACAGGGGATGGAGACAACAAAGAAAAGAGAGTGCATACTAAAAAACAAAGTAATAAAAAGCATCCAATGTAAAAAACTGAAAAAATAAGCAAAATCTCAGGCATGTACAAGAAAATACAAAAATATTTAACATACAGACGTTTTTTAGAACCAGGGATATAAAAAAGAGAGAATGAGGCGTGGAAAATTTTTCAAAGAAAAAAAATGGCTGTAAATATTTCCCAAATACTTAAAGACATAAATCTGCAAGTTCAACAAGCTCAGCAAACTCCACAAGGATTATATATTGTGAAAAAAAAAAAAAAAAAAAAAGCATGGACATGTCATACTCTGTGAAAACAAAAGCATAACAGAAACATTTAGAGCACTCTCAGATACAAGTTAGGGGAAAAATATAAAATATCAAGACTGAATCTTCTATCCAGAATCAATATCTTTAAAAAAGAAATACATCATCATCATTTCAAGATGAAAGAAACCTAAGGATATTTTTCTGCAAGGACTGTCCATCAAACTAACATAAAAAATGAATTTAGGAAGCAATAAAAAGCTTTAGTAGTGATATATAGGAGAGTAGTATAAATGAATACTTTTTGTGAATTTTTTAAAAATACATAAATATGTCCATCACAAAAATAATATGATCTAATGAGTTTTTAATGAATGTTAATTTAGTACATATGAAAACCATACCATAAATGATGTGAGTTAAAGGATGTATACATTTGCAAAGCTTTGAAATTTTAAGTAAATTGGTATAATACTAAATCTACAATACTACAAAATTTAAGGAAAGATATTTAATTCTGAGAACAAACATGAAAAGATATTTTAATTAAATAAAAATTAAGAAAATAAAAGTTAACTAACAAAAACATTTTTACCCTTTTAATATTTCAAAAATAATATATAGGAAAGTAATAATGCAAAATATAATAATCAAAAAAGGAAAAGAGAAAGATTTTAAAAATATAGGAAATGGATAATAATATGAATGAATCAAATTCAAAATATATCATAAATTGTTGAATTATAATAGACTAAATATTTTGATTAAAAGATAAAATAGAGGTAAATGTGCAAGAAAACAAGACTCATTGAAATATAAAGAAGCAATAGGGTTGAAACTAAATAAATGGAAAAGGAATTCCATGCAAATAGTAAGCACAGGTAGGCCAAGTGGCTATGTTAATATATTATATCAAATATACTAAACAGTTAAATTAAATAAATTAACTATATTATAGATAAACTTTAGGGCAAAAGTATTACTAGAGGAAAAGTGAAACCATTCATGATAGAGGGTCCTAGTCATTAGAATAATATAATAATAACTTTTACATATGCTTTGAATAACAGTTTCAAAGTACAAAACAAAAGTTTTGATAAAATAAAATTTTCCTTGAAAATTTTAAGAGGAAATAGACAATTCCACAGATTTGTATAACAGGATATGTTTGTCAACTTGGTTTTCCACAATAAAATACCACAGTATGGGTGGTTTAAAACAACAGAAGTTTATTTTCTCACAATTCTCAAGTATAGAAGTCTGAGATCAGCATGTCAGCATGGACAGGTTTTGGTGAAATCTTTCTTCCTGGGATTGCCTTCTCCCTGTGTCCTTACTTGGCAGATAGCTCTCTCTCTCTCTCTCTCACTTTCTCTCTCTCTTTCTCTCCCCACCCCTTTTCTCTCTGTCTCTCTCTCTCCTCCTCTTTCTCTACCCCATTCCTTCCCTTACTTTGTTTTTCTTCTTATAAGACAGTAGTCCTATCAAATTACTTTTACGTGCTCCTTACAACCTCGTTTAAACTAAATTGCCCCCAGAGATCCTTTATTCCAATACAACCACATTGAGAGTTAAGGCTTCAACATATGGATTATAGACACAATTCTGTTCATAGTAAGGAGATTTTGATTGTCCTTAACCAGCAATTGAAAGAGTGACAGGACAAAAATTCATTAATGGAATTGAAAATCAAAACATCTATAGTAACTGTCTTGAAATAATTGATAATATAGAGAATAATATATTTAACACGTGGAAAATAAACGTTCTGTGCAAGTCTGTGTTGTCTATTTGCAAAAGAGGATATCTATTGGGTAATACAAGTCATAATAAATTTTTAAATAGGAATCTTATAGATTTACTATACTAAATTTAATAATTAAATTAGGCTTATCTTATATCTAGAGAAACATAAGGGTTCAACAACAACAACAAAAAATTAAAAAACAACCATTAGAACCAATAAACCAATTCAAGTTGCAGCATGCAAAAATCAACATACAAAACATCAGAGCATTTCTTTATGCTACAAGGAAACAATCTGAAATAGAAACCAAGAAAGTAATTCTGTGATAGTAGCTACCAATGAAATAAAATACCTAGGAATAAACTTAACCAAACAAGTGAAAAATCTCTGTAATGGAAACTTAAAAAAAAAAAAATTATGAAAGAAATTAAAGAAGACACAAAAATGGAAAGATAGTCCATACTCATAAATTGTAGAAAGCAACATTGCTAAAATGTCCATTCTACCCAAAGCAATTTACAGATTTAATGCAATCCCCAGCAAAATACTAATGACATTTTTCACAGAATAGAAACAATTTATATGGTACCACCAAAAATTCAGACTAGCAAAAGCTATCCTAAGCAAAAAGAAGAAAACTGGAGGAATACTATCACCTGACTTAAAATTAGACCTCTCTGAGCTACAGTAACCACAACAGAATAGTACTGGCAAAAATACAGACATGTAGACCGATTAAACAGAATAGGAAACTCAGAAATAAATCCACACATTTATAGTGAACTTATCTTCACAAAAGTGCTAAGAACATAGTGTGGAAAGGACAATCTCTTTAATAAATGGTACTGGAAAAACTAGATAGCCATAGGCAGAAGAATAGATCCTTATTTCTCAACATATATAAAAATAAAATCAAAATGGATTAAAGAATTAAATCTGTGAGCTGAAACTATGAACCTACTAAAAGAAAATATTAAGGAAATTCTTCAAGCCATTAGTTTAGGGAAGGACTTCTTGAGTAATACCCACAAGGCACAGGCAACCAAAGCAAAAGTAGACATTTAAGCAAAAGTAGACATTTAAGATTACATCAAGATAAAAACCATCTGCACAGCCAAGAAAACAAGCAAAAAAGGAAAAAAAAAATAACAACTCCACAATATAGGAAAAAATGTTTAGAAACTACCCATCTGAGAATGAATTAATAACTACAATTTATAAGGAGCTCTAACAACTCAATAGTAAAACAAAGTCAAATTTTAAAATGGGCAGAAAGGATAGGCATGGGTGGCTCACGCTTGTAATTCTAGCACTCTGGGAGGTGGAGTAAAAGGATCACTTGAGCTCAAGGAATTTGAGTCTGAGCAAAAGAAAGACTCTATATGTACTGAAAATAGAAAAATTAACCAGGCATTGTGGTGGGTGCCTATCATTCCAGTTACTCAGGAAGCTGAGGCAGGAGGTCTCTTGAACACAGGATTTTGAAGTTGCTGTGAGCTAGGCTGATATCATGACACTCTTGCCTAGGCAACAGAGTGAGACTTTGTGTCAAAAAATTAAAAATGGGCAGAGGATCTGAATAAACATTTCTCAAAAGAAGACCTACAGATAGGCAACAGGTATATAAAAATACGCTCCATATCATTAGTCATCAGAGAAATGGAAATCAAAACTACAAAGAGATGCATCTTGCCCCAGTTCAGACGGCTTTATCAAAATAGCAGGCAATAACAAATGCTGGCAAAGACATGAAGGAAGGAAAACCGTCATACCCCATTAGTAGGAGTGTAAATTACTGCAACCACTACAGAGAGTAGATGGAGCTTTCTCAAAAAAACTAAAAATAGAATTACCTTAACACTCAGCAATCCCACTCCTGCCTATATAATCAATGGAGGGATATTCAGTATATCAAAAGATATTTGCACTCTCCTGTTTATTGAAGCAATATTCACAGTAGCCAAGATTTGGAATCAACTTATGTGCCCATCAATAGAAGAATGGATAAAGGTACATGTGTGCATGAAATATCATATACACACAAAAATACAATTTTCCCCTTTGCAACAGCATGGATAGAACTGAAGAACACAATATTAAGTGAAATAACCCAAGCACAAAATGATAAATCTCACAGGTTGTTACTCATCTATGGGAGCTAAGTATTAAAACCAATTGATCTCATGAAGATATAGAGTAGAATGATAGTTACCAGAGGAAGGGAAGGGTGGGAGGGATAATGTGGGAACGATTAATGGGTTCCAAGATTTATAAATGGTTAGATAGAAAGAACAATATTTAATAGTACAACAAAGTGGCTGTAATCAACAAGTTAGGGTGTACTTTAAAATAAACAAAATAATGAAATTGGAATGTTCCTAACACAAAAAATATGTAAAACACCTGAGATGACAGGTACCCCAATTACCTTGGATTGACTAATTTATATTGCATGCCTATATAGAAATATCATATGCACTCTATAAAGATGTCAAACTATTAACAATTTACAAAATATATTAAAAATAAAGTCTTATAAATCTATAAATAAAATAAAGAGAAAGACCTAAAATAAAATATTTAATATCCCACCTTCAGAAGTTAGAAAAACAGGAGCATTGCAGAATATATTAAGTCAGATCTGGGGAGCAGCAGACCCTAAATGTCAGCCTAAGGGGAGGAGATAGACTAATCTCAAAACAGGTGTAGTTTCTAGTGGTGTGCATTTTCTGGGTAAACATTTTGGAAAAGAAATTCTGAAAAAATTAATATTGCCATGAATAACGCAAGTACCAGAGCAGGAAATTGATCTATTATTCTTTCCCATGACTTGTGCATGCATTTTTTTTTCTGCCTCTCGTTAAAGATGTTTAATATGATACATGATTTGTTTTTGTTCTACATTGAATTACATTGATGTCTTGTACTAATAAAAACTTCATATTGAAATTAA
Source organism: Otolemur garnettii (assembly GCF_000181295.1). Lineage (NCBI taxonomy): Eukaryota > Metazoa > Chordata > Mammalia > Primates > Galagidae > Otolemur > Otolemur garnettii. Next base: position 4,641,341 of record NW_003852542.1, on the reverse strand, counting down.
ATATAGTCATTACATATGATAAATAGCAATCTACTATTAGGAGATCTCTTGGGTAAAAAATATTATCTTGATAAAAACAGACTGCTCAAGCATTAAAAATTGAAAATGTACTTTTTAAAATCCCAGGTGATCATTTTCTTTGATATTTCATAATTTCACAGGCAATTAAATTATATTTGACTTCCCTACCTCCAGGCTATTTTCTTTTAATGCTGAGAAGACAGCAAAAATTAAGTGGAACAAAAACCATAATATTTATAGCTAAGTGTCAGGAACAAATAAAAATTGCAAAGAATTTTGAGAATTCGAAACAAATATACAGATATAAAAGGTCATTTTACAGTATGACTTTTTTGCATTTTTAAGTAATATTATTTAAACAAGTGGTACATAATTACTACAAAAGAAAAATACTATTATATAAATGGTGAATTTAAGAAATTAAACGACCCCAAATTACTCAAATGTAAATACATTGACAATCTATATTATTGTAATTCTAATATTTTCTGTTATTTCTTAGTTTAAACTGTTATTTCTATTAAAATATATTTCTAGGGTGGTGCCTGTGGCTCAAAGGAGTAGGGTGCCGACCCCATATGCTGGAGGTAGTAGGTTCAAACCCAGCCCTGGCCAAAACTGCAGGAAAAAAAAAAATATATATATATATATATACACACACATATGTATATTTATATATATATATTTCTAGTTGTGGACATCTTAGTAATTTCAAAATTATTGCTATTACAAACTACTCTGTGATAAATCAAAGTAAACTGATATTAACTTTACATGATCTCAACTCATTCATTTCTTTTTTCACTCAGAACTTCTCATATAAATGCCTACTTATATCAGTCATTTAGAAACACTGAACCAATCTGATATGCATCTTTATAGAAAGAGTCATATCTTAAGGAATTGCTTTACATGATTATGGAGGCTGAGGAGTCTAAAATCTGTCAGCTGTTCCAGGAAGAGATGATGCTGTAATTCAAGTCCAAAGAGAATCTGCCGGCAGACTCTCTTCTGCTGGGTTCAGAGTAGGAGAGGTCAGTCATTTGTTCTGTTCAGGCTCTTAAGTTATTTAATGAGGCTTCTCTGCATTATGGGAGCAATCCATTTTATTCAAAAATCACCAATTTCAATATCATGCAAAACCATCTTTACAGAAAAATCCAGAATGTTTGACTACTTATCTGGGCACAGCATCTAGGCCAATTTGAAGCATACACTTAACTATGAGAATTCACCCTTTCTACTTGACACCATACAAATCTGCTAAACCATATTTTATCTTTAAAAACAATAACAAGTTCAATACATTGTTTAAATAAAATTTAAACACTAATGAATTTTAAAAGACAGTAAGTAGGTTATATTTTTACTTTACATGACACAACTATTCTGTGTACAGCAAAAAATACAGTAGCCAATTCTCTAGAAGAGAATACAAAGTCTTTGGGTGATTTCTTACTATTTGATATCCTGTAACTTACGTATTATGAGGCAAATTTAACAATATTTATGTTACATCAGAGGATACAAGAAGGAATGAAATAAAGACATCATATACACACATACATATAAACAAACTTATTCATAACACAATAAGGAAGGATAACTCAAGAATATTATAGTCCTCATTTCTTTAACCGGTTATAACCATTCACATGGTTGTGGTTGCTATTTATAATTACCTTCTTCAACTACTCCCCCTGTATTTACTTTACCTTCTGCAGAAAAATCAGATGATTGTGGTTTTTACCCTGGTAGGCTAAACCAAACCTTCATTTTTGAAAAACCTGGGCCATAGCAGTCCTGCCTGGATGGAACTGTTCAGTTTTCCATTTGCTTCAGCCACAGAGTATGGTAACACAGTAGAAGTTCAGTCAGTTGACCAAACAAACCAGTCATCATAAGGAACTAGGCCTATGATATTGATAGTGTACATGTGGTGCATGTCTGGTCTGTGAAAATAGGTCAACAAGGAGGTGATCAATGTAGGGAGGTGATCAGCTATGGAGGTTCTATTATACTTAAAATTGCCTCAAGGAATGCTGAGTCCTCTTCCTTACCTACAAGTGGCATAGCAGTCCAATTTCTTCTTGCTACCTAGGATCAAGAAAGTAAGCCAGGACTGTAACTCTCTTCTCTGACTGTTAATTCCAAATCATGGCAAAGTGGCCCCATAGAAGTTTAAATTCTAGTTCAATAAAATAACCTTTCTGTCTCCTGGGGGGAAACTTTCCCTTTAAACTAAGACTTACTAGACAGCAGATCATAAGATTGTGGGGACAAGAAGCAAACACCTTTCTAGTAGGTCACTAGAGGTCATACTAAGGAGTATCGCTCCTATTTTCAGCCCTTGATTCCTTGACTCAAGATTTCTGGCTATGGGAAAAATAGTATCAGTCTTTAGAAACTGATTTAGAATGTACATTGCTTCCTAGAAAAACTTGCGCCAGCTTGGCAAGGTATTATCCCATCTAGCTGATGTTGAATGGACTTTTAAAAAAGTCATTGCATTCTTGTATAAAGCTAGCTTCTTCCAGAAGGGTAGAGAACAGGGTAAGAGCAGTGAATCCATGAACATGTGACCACTGCTGCATTTCATATGCCATGTAGTGAGCAACTTGATCAGAAGCAATTTGCGTGAAATACTATGACACTAGATAAGGCATTCTATAAATCTAGGTATCCTAGATCTAGTTTTGGCAAGAGCATTTGGTATAGACAAATCTGTATATAGAGAAAATATCTATTCTACAAAAAAACAAAATGCTGCTCTTTCAATGGTGGAGTCTATCCAGTGTAATCAGCCTGCTTCCAGGTAGCTGGTGGATCAACTGGAAAATGGTTGGGACATACATAAGAAACCATTCTATTTCATGTGTTGTGTGACAGCTGCATGTGCTGTCCTCTGCAGAGAACACTATGAAATCTAAAATGCATTAAATTAAATCCATAGAATATATGCCTTTGTTCACTAACAATTAAATCAACTTCAAACCAGTTTTGGGTAAATCATCCAGAGAAAGCTATTGCCCTGAGGACTATTTTTAATAAAATTCTTAAAATTGCTAGCACTTTTCTGCCTACAGGAGGCAGGTACTTAATGAACACCTAAAATACTTAGTTAATACAAAAGACAATTAATGATTTGATCTTGAAGAAATTTAACTTAAAATTATAAGAAATACTTTCAAAACCTTCTACTACTTGATATATCAACTTTAAATATTATTTGCTGAATTGCTACTTCCCATTCATTGTACATAATAATGATTGTGCTCTTCAGTCTTGCTGTCTGCATCCTTTTGGATAATCTCTGCTACACCTTTCTTTCTTCTTCACAAATATGTACACTTTCTATTTATATCTTTTTACTTCATATTCACAAACATGTACCAAGTCAGGTCAGTGTTTCAAAAAAGACACTTTTTATATTACATGACTAATCATTTATAAATCAACATTCTGATTATTTATAAAATAACAATTTATTATTATAAATATAATATAAGTATATGAAGGAAAATCTTTTTATGGGAGTCCACTGATCAAAATATGGATTAAATTTTTAATATAACAAATGAATTAAATGCAATAAGTATAATTAATGGAAGGTAAAATAAATTTGAAAAATATACTACTCAGGTGAAGAATTTCAAATAAAGGAGTCTTGACCTAAAAAAAAAAAAGTGAGGTTATTAAAAACATTAAGCATGTTCTCCAATTTTTTTTCTTAACAGACAGGTAAAAGTACTATAAAAATTATATTTCAAAATATTGGAAAATTTTTCAGGTTTAAAGACAATAGAGTATATGATTTATTTTAAGAAAAATTGGTCATTTTTCCTTTTTAAAATAAGATGCTGATAAAAAATTTTCAAGGTAAATGGGAAAAGTTTATTTGGTCTGTTAAGATTCTTGCTTTGGTTGCAAAAGGCACAGATAAAATCATGAATGAGTCCACCATTCTGGTGTTTCATATGTGAAGAAGTAGTAAGATATTTTAGAGTGTGGGCCATAGGGTCAGGTACCTGAATTTAAAATCTGCCTCTGGGGAGGGTGTAGGCAAGATGGCAGACTGCAGCCAGCTTTCTACAGAGGCTCCCATCCAGAAGGAGACTTAAAGGACAGAAGTTTAGAAAGTAAGCCAATGGTTTGGAACTGAGCCAGGAGAGAAGATTGAAAAATGCATATCAACCTTGCTGACCCAAGCTGCGACCCCAAAAATACAATCAAAAGGTACAAAATCCACCACCAAGTGGATGGGAGTCCCCTCCCCCACAAGAAGGGCTTGCAGTTTACTCCATACAAATAAGTGAGCAGAGTTCAAACATCTTCCCACTCTATCCCATGGGAGAGACCCCCTAAAAACTGGACATCCTACCCCTACTAGGGTACCATGGCACTTTCATGCCAGGCATAAAACTGTAAAACTGTGTAAAACTGTATATATTCTCTACCTGCAACTCTGAACTCCCAGGATTCTCCCCACTCTCACCCCAAGGTCTAGAGGTTTGTCACCCATGGAATCCAGATTCTTGGGCATTTCCTTGAGAGGAGTGGAGGGGGAAAGGGCTGGTGCTGCTCTGTGCTGACTCTGTGGCAAGGGTGTGAGGAGAGGATGGTCAGCTGAGAGGGAACCATATAGGAGCTGTGGTATCATGAGTTTCAGAGTGGCAGCTGTAGCAGCGGGAAAGGCTCTCATCCCTGAGGCCATTCCAGATAGACACACCCTGACACTCTGGGCAACCAGAGATTCCCGGTATTTTCTTCTCCAGTGGCAGCCACTGGTGGAGGGGGGATTTGGGAAGTTCTGTGAGTAAAGAAAAGCCCTAAGGGTGGTACCAACCTGGGCAGAGTGCAGGGACAAGAATACACCCAGCTCACAGACTTACAGGGAGGGGTTGAGCCAGAAGACTGCTTATCTGACCACAATAGCACCTAGCCCTCAGGGGAAAATAGCTGAGACAAAGGGAGTTGGTGGGCAGAAGCTAGAGTTGACTCCTGAGTGTAAACTCTAATTGCTTGCTGCTCAGGGCTGAGTTTTTATCAGCTCTAGCAGCATCTGACCTGCAGAGGAATTTAGCCAGGACAGAAACAAATTCTGTGAAGTTGCTCTGTCTGGTTCTGCCAGCAACATCAACCAGGCATGGGGCTGGAACTGAGTAAACTGCCCCAGCCTATATTAAACACCCAAGGTCCCTCTGCCAGACTCAGATCTCCTGGTGACTCAGGCAGTCGTAAACCCCGGGAGCAGTTGCTCACTGGAGTGAACTGGGTCACAGCCATGTGGGATTACCAGTGCCTGAGTGCAAGGTGGAGAAGGAGGCATCAATGTTCCCAGCCTAATTCATTTGCTGGATGGGTCCTTCTGCCCTCACGGAACACTGGAGCGAATCACATCTGAGCTGAATTTCAGACCCCTCCTATCTATTTGCCGGAGACTTTTGAACTCTCCCACCTGAGACCGGTGCTAACACTGATTTGGACCCCTTGAACTGGGCAAATCACCAAAGGACTATCAAAAGTGGCACCCTGGGTGTGTGGTTGAGGGAAGGTTTGATTTTCCTTGCCCAATTGTTGTTTGGGGGAGGGAGACTTAATTGCTGGTATTTCTTCACAGCTGAGACTTCAACCAAGAATAACTGATTCACTAGGGTAGGATAGAGACCAGCTGAAAGTAAGACAGAGCCACTTAGCCCCACCACACCAAGCAGGTCCCCAGTCTCTCAGGCCATAACACCATATGGGTCCTTGACAAAGCTCAAGAGGAAAAGCCAAATGGGGTAAAATAATCATGGGGAGGAATCAGTGGAAAAGCTCTGGTAATATGAATAACCAGAGTAGATTAACCCCCTCCCCCCCAAGAAAGGATAAGGCAGATGCAACTGAAGATCCCCTTCATAAACAGATGGCTGAGATGTCAAAAATCAGAATCAGAATTTGGATCACAAGATTAATAGAATAGAGGCAAAGATAGAATTAGAAATTCAAGGAGCATTCCAAAAGTTCACTCAAGAATTCAACGAATTCAAAGACAAAATCACCAAAGATTTTGAAACCTTGAGGCAAGAGATTGCAGCCCTTAAAGATTTGAAAAATATGATAGAATCCCTTGGTAGTAGAATGGAGCAGGCAGGAGAAAGAATCTCAGACATTGAAGACAGAGCTTTTGAACATGCCCAAGTATCCAAAGAGGAACAGAAATGGAAAGCAAAAACAGACCATTCTCTCAGAGACCTCTGGGATAATTCAAAGAAAGCTAATATTTGCTTTATAGGAATCCCTGAAGGCAACAAAGTTGCTTCACAAAACACAGAGGCTCTTCTTCGTGAAATTATGAAAGAAAACTTTCCAGATATGCCAAGAGATCCTAAATTTCAGATAGCAGATAGCTTCAGAACCCCAGAATGACTCAACTCAAGTAAGATATCCCCCAGATAAATAAAAATTAACTTCACTAAAGTTAATATGAAAGAGAAAACCCTAAAAGCAGCTAGATGTAAGAAAACCATAACCTACAAGAGGAAGAATATTAGAATGACTGCAGATCTCTCTGCTGAAATCTTTCAGGCCAGAAGAGGGTGGTCATTGACTTTTAATCTCCTAAAACAAAATAACTTTCATCCCAGGATCTGGTATCCAGCTAAACTGAGTTTCATGTATGATGGAGAAATTAAATACTTTAATAACATTCACATGTTGAAGAAATTTGCCATATCTAAACCAGTTTTCCAGGATATTCTCAGACCTATCCTCCATACTAACCAGTGCAATCCTCCACAAGAAAAGTAAACTCACTCAGAAACTATTGATCAAAGTCCAACTTCCACAGTGGTGAAAGGATTAAAAATGTCCACTGGACTTTCAAGCAATTCGATGTCCAAAATTTTACCAGGCTTATCAATAATTTCAATTAATGTGAATGGCTTAAATTGTCCTTTAAAGAGGCACAGATTGGCTAATTGGATACAGAAACTCAGACCAGACATCTGTTGTATACAAGAATCTCATCTTACCTTAAAAGACAAATATAGACTCAGGGTGAAGGGATGGTCATCTATATTCCAGGCTAACGGAAAGCGGAAAAACACAGGTGTTGCAATTTCATTTGCAGATACAATAGGTTTTAAACCAACAAAAGTAACCAAAGATAAAGATGGCCACTTTGTATTTGTTAAGGGCAATATTCAATATGATGAGATCTCAATTATCAATATCTATGCACCCAACAAGAATGTGCGTCAATTTATAAGAGACACTCTATCAGGCATGAGCAACTTGATCTCTCCCAATTCCATCATAGTCAGAGATTTTAACACTCCTTGAGCAGTGTTGGATAGATCCTCCAATAAGAAGCTTAGCAAAGAAATCTTAGATTTAAATTTAACTATTCAACCTCTGGACTTATCAGACATCTACAGGACATTTCATCCTAACAAAACTGAATACACATTTTTCTCATCAGTACATGTGACATACTCCAAAATCGATCACATTCTAGGCCACAAATCTAACCTCAGCAAATTTAAAAGAATAGAAATTATTCCATGCATCTTCT
>NW_003852542.1:4615020-4632226 GCF_000181295.1 Otolemur garnettii | reverse complement strand
CAGTAGTGCCAAAGAAGATGAAATATTTAGGAGTTTACCTAACAAAGGATGTGAAAGATCTCTATAAAGAGAACTATGAAACTCTAAGGAAAGATTACACCCTTAATACACACACACACACACACACACACACGGAAACACTTCCAAAACAACAACAAACAAAAGTGTGCATACAGAAATTACACTTCACCATGACATGTGGCTCTAATTAAGAAATAGAGTCCCCATGTCTCAGTAAGGAAGGCATAATATGTTTATCTATTTATTCATCAATACATCATCTATGTATTCATGCATGTATTCAACCCATATCAAGTAATACTATACACCTGTCAGTGTTCCATGTGCTGGGAATAAAGAATTGGAGCAGGCATATAGAGTTATTGCTTTCACAAGTGCCTATTCTGAGAAATAGATAATATAGAGGAAAGGTATAAATCACAATGGAATGTCATGTACTTTTAAGTACTATACAGAAAAATAAGTTGAGCTAAAGAAATGGAAAATGAGGGGAAGGGACAAGCTGCATTATTTATTGTGTTTAAGAAAGGTATTTTTGAGGAATTTGATCCTATTTGTGACATTTGTTCCAATACTCAAGACAGTGGATGACTGATCTAGCTCTACTGGGTGACATTTGTTTCAGTCAAATAAAATAAGCACCAAGGACATAAGATGGCAATAAAACTGGCATTTAGTGAGAATATTAAAAAAGCCAACATAACATGGATCAGATTGGACAAACAAGAGATGATAAGAAATACATTTCAAATGATAAAGGCCAATTAATACAGAGTGTTCCAAATGACTGTTCTTTATATCCCCAATGTAATGGCAAACCAGAAATAGAATTTTTTCAGAAGCCATGTGGTGAAGAGAGTTATGAGAACAGACTGGAAACAGTGATTCCATTTAGAAAATTATTTTAGTAGTGCAGGCCAGGAATGATATTAGCCTGCAATGGGACGGTGATGATGGAAGAGGGAAAGCTCAGATTAAGGGAATATGTCAAGAAACTGTCAAAAGGATTTTTTTTTACATAAAGTAAAGGTAGAATGTAAGGGGGAAAAAAGGGAAAATCTAAATATGACACACAGGGTTTCTATTCTGACCGCTAGGGTGAATGATGATGCCATTTACTGAGAAGTAGAACATAGCACAGGGAGGGTGTTAGACAAGGTAAATCGAGATCTACTGGGAGCACGTCAGCCCAGTTTTACATGATGTGTGAATCTATCCAGGACACATACACGAATAGATTTCCCATCTGCAAAACAGCAGTAATTATGCCTGTAAAGATAAAGGGGAAATAACTTACATTTAAATACTTTGTGTATGTTTAAAAACATAGTATAAGCTTAAGTTCATTAATTAAAGTCCCTGTGTTAAACTAAAATTCCCTATAAAGTTCGGGAACTTAGTCTTTACCAGAATATTGGAGTAACTACCTGATTTTTGCAGCAAAACATATATAGCTATGAAGTGAATGCCTAAGAAAGAAGAGTTATTGAGGGTTTTCTCCATTCCCAAAGACAACTGTAAAAGGCAAAAATTATATGATTTTCACTCATCACTACCATAAAAAATAATGAATAAGGATTAGCAAGTTAAATTAAAAACACCATTTCTCCTCTAGACATGCTGCCCATATTGATCTGATAACTTTGATCTTGTATTTAAGCCCACAGTTTCTGAAATCACTGTTTTGACAACATTAACTCCTTTCCACTTCTGACTTTTTTGAAAAATGCATACCCTTAAAGCTAATATCCCCAATGATCTCTTATGCTTGGTTTCAAGGAGAAATAAAGCTGAATTCAAACTTCAGAGTACAATATACTTTTATAAGATATGATTGGGACATTCGAGATTGCCAGTGCCAACCCAGATGTCCTGCAGAGAATTTTCTGCTTAAATCCTTTGAAGAATGCTGACTTAGTTTGTCTTAGCTGTCAACAAAGGTACACACGGAGAAAGTCATTGAAGAACTTGTCAATTTTATTGACAGGACTAATTCCATCCACTAGAGAGCAACAAAATACTTTAATCACACCAGAGAAACCTGAAACCAATATACAAAGCTTATTAAAACTTAATTTAGTCTTACTAAATTGTTAAATAAGTAGGTAAAACCTAACTGCTATTTTCTTCGAATTTGATTAAAAGCAAAGGCATGTCCATTAGTAATTTTTCTTTCTAAATTCCAGATTGCATGAAATACACAGACGTTGCTGTTTTGTTCTTCTTCTACCTCTTTTTAGAACTCTCATTTTGCAGTCCGACTAACTTTATAATAGACGGGATTCATGTAAAATGCTGCTTCACACGTGCCTGCTTCCTACAAGGCAGGTATGTTGCCACCATACCTATTAGTTTTGTTTTGAGACTTTTAGATACTATTATATACAAATTTCTCTTGTTACTCTCAATTATCCAAATCATTGTAACCAGTTTAGTTTCTGGTTTGCTCTTTAAGAATAAGTTATCCTTTGGTGTGAAATGTGAAGACAAAGTGGCCACAAATTTAATCTTTGTGTCAAGTGTGTCCTTTTCCACTGAATATTTGAATTGTTTTATAGGCTAGATGAAATTGGTAATTTGGTAATGAATGACATCCCACTTATTATGACACTGTATCCATCATTCAAGCAGAACACATTACTTACAATATCAATGTCTTGCCCAATTACTGGCATTTTCAGAAATGTCTAGAGAAGGAAAAGTTTAAAAGTGGAGAAAATATGACACATCTTATATATAGAAATAATTATGCAAATTCTAAACATTATATAAAATGTCAATACTGCCAGTCTGCCTCATCCTCATGTCCATCCCCCTCTGAACATCTTTATTAGTTCCAGTGATTTGCTGTAGACGCAGATACATTTTATGGGCATGGCCCGCTTCTAGGCGTTCTCCAGCTCACTATGCATTCTGCAGATTAGATACCACTTTATTGACTTGTAAAGCCTGCCAGACTTCCAAACCTCTCTTGGATTTATAATGTACATCTTCATAATTAATCTCTAAGCATATCAGCAAATCAGCCCTACACCCTCCAGATAGCTGTAGTTGAAAAGTCTGTTGGTTCCTTCTTGTGCCAAGTCAAATTTTATTCCCTCTTCTCACTCCATTCAGTTGCAAAATTTAGCTAGTTATATCCTTGGCTCTTGATCCTCCTGTTCACTGCAGAGTTAAGCCCAGTGTTAATAAATATCCCAGATTTATAGAGAATTATCCAAACAATGAAATACCCTATTTTATAATATAGTCCTTGCCTATCTTCCCTGGTGCTCCAATTTAAAGGATTCTATTTTGACTCTATCTCTCCCTCCACATACCTCCGTTTTCTGCATAGATTTTGGCACTGAGTACCTCTGGTGTGACTGAACTGTTACATATACACTGTTCAGTTTCTCTTTGTTGTGCCAGGGCCCCCATGCCTCTATCAAGGCTAGAATCATTGTTAATGTTATTCATATGTCCTCTTGTCCTACAAACTGATCAGGGATATCGAAAACTAATTTCACGTTCATATACCTATCCCTGGGCTATACTTTTCAACACCCAACCTGGATCCTATATCCTAATAGATAACTTGAGTTTTCTAGCACTTAGATTCATTGAGGCCACCTTTGATGAACTCCCCTTGGGAAGTTATACACCGAAACCAGTGCCTACTCTACCTGCCAAAGCAATTTTGGAACTCGTTTTTCTGGAATGGCCATCAGAGCTGCTGCTGTGTGAAGTCTAACAATTAAGTTTGCAAACTCATCCTAGAAAAAGTGCTACATGACTCATTGCTAAGTACCATGATGGTCACCAGATGGCCAAGGGGAATACTTCAGAGGTGACCATAGTGATATTCAGCAATGAAGTACCTAGTGCTTTTTCTAGAATAAATTCATGAACTTAATTGTCCAACCCTGTATATTGAATGCACTCCAGTAATTTTAACAACCAAGCAAAACAAAGAAACTGGCAAAGTCAAATATATTCACAATTACATCAAATTGACCTTTAGGATATTATTTTAAATTGTGAGTCTTATGATTTAAGGCTTTCAAAGACTTAAATTGGCTGGGTGGAGTGGCTCATGCCTATAATCTTAGCACTCTGGGAGGCTGAGGCATGTGGATTGCTTGAGTTCAGGAGTTCAAGACCAGCCTGAGCAACAGCAAGTTATCATCTTTACTACAAATAGAAAAATCTAGCTGAGCATTGTGGCAGGCACCTATAGTCCCAGCTACTTAGGAGGCTGAATCAGAAGGATTGCTTGAGCCCAGAAATTGGAGGCTGCAGTGAGTTATGATGACATCACTGCTCTATATCCATAATGGCAGAGGAAAAACCATTCTCAGAAAAAGAAAAGAGGGAGAGAAGGAGAGAGAGAGATATTGAATAAAATAATTTTTACTTTTACATTATCCAAAAATTACCTGGTGGCAGCAAAATTGGAAATGGGAAAATCTCTATGATCTTTGAAAAGAAAAGAAGATTCTGATGTGCCAAAGTATTACCCCACATTTATTTTCATACTTCATCAGCAACATTCCCACTATCACCATAAAAGGCATTAAGGACAAAAGTCAAGTGATAAAATTCTGAATATTTTTTTCTTTTTGCTTTAAAGAAAATGTTTATATGCTCAGTCAGACCTTGGCAATACCAGAGGAAGACCTTATGAAGTAAGGTGTCTCTGTGTTGTATAGTGAACTGAGAGCTCCAGGCTGGTGACCTGCCCAGGATACTGTTATGTGGGGAATAAGTGAAAGCTGATGGGACGGAAATCCCACAGTTTCTACGAATGCTTTAGCACCAGAAATTCTTGTGACTATCAGGCGAAAGAGAAGAACTGAAAAATTTTATCAGTTTAAATGTTCATACAAACTTCAATGTTAAAAGATCCTTTATACGTTTGTTCTGCAAAATTCTAAGAAATGAAAATATGAAGGAAAAGTATTAATTACACTTAAGTATTATTTGAGTGTAAAAGTCACTAGCATTTCTTACTGTTTCTTGAAAAACACACAAACCTTCATGATAAAATACAGAGAACGGAGACTTAAAAATAAAAAAGCCTAGGTAGAAAAACCTATTATAGAATAATTTTAAATAAGCACGGATGCCATGCAATTGTAGCAATAAGATTTAATAAATTAATAAATATTTGTCAGAGACAAAAATAAAAATATTTTAAAGCCTGATCCAGCAAAAGTTACAACATCAAAACTTGAGAAGTGTAAGAAATCTAAGAATTTTGTGGTTCATTTAACAAAATTGGTCAATTTTATTTAATATGGACAATTTAAAAAATAACTGTTTAAAAGCTTATGATTTTCCAAACGTCTTTTCTTCATTTTAAATGTTAATTTTAAGCAACATCCTTCTTATAGTGAAGAAATGGTAATCAGAACTTTACTGCTTTCCCAATTTCTATCCTTTTTAAAAAATCAAATAAGAATTTGGAGCTCATTTAAACAAAATTATTCACTAAAGGGAAAGTCTAAGACTCTGCAAAAACCAAACCAAACCAAAACAAAAACCCTGTTGGAACTGATAAATAAATTCAGTTGGAGAATGTTGGAGGACCAATCAATATCCAAAATGAACTCAACCGAAATTGGTAGTTCTTCAGTGCACTTGCAACAAACTATCCCCTCTTAATCCAGGGGGTAATACCACTTACAGTAGACAAATAAATAAATGAATTAAATAAAATACTTAGGAATTAGTTTAACCAAAGAGATAAAAGTCAGTGCACACAGAAAACCACAAAACACTGATGAAAGAAACTGAAGATGAAACCAAATGGAAAACACCCAAGATCATGGATTAGAAGAACTTATATTGTTAGAATGTCCATAACACTCAAAATGATCTACAGTTCAATGTAATCCTTATCACAAACACAAAGATAATTAAATCAACATATCAAATGGCGATCTATACTCCTATCTTTACTGTAACATTATTCACAATAGCCAAGATATTAAATCAATCTGTCTATCAATGGATGAATGGATAAAGCAAATATAAGGTACCATTCAACCTTTAAAAAGAAGGAAATCTTGTCATTCACAACAATGTGAATCAACATGTAGGATATTATGTTAAGCAAAATAAAGCAGGCACAGAAAGACAAATTCACAAAATAACACGCGTGGAATTGAAAAAAAGTCAAACTCACAGAAATAGAGAGTAGAACAGTGGGCATAAGGATATGGAGTTTGAGGAGGTGTTGATCAAAGAACACAAATTTTACTGGGGATAAATTCAAGACATGCAATTGTACATCGTAGTGAATGTAATTATAACAGTGTATCCTATATTTAAAAACTGCTGAAAGAGTAGATGTTAGTTTTTCTCACTTCGGAATAAATGATAAGTACTTGAGGTTATGGGTATGCCAATTAGCTTGATTGAACAATTCCATACTGTATACATATTTCAGAACATCATGTTGTATATGAGAGAGATATACAATTTTTATGTGTCAACTGAAAATAAATTATTAAAAGAATGATAGCTATTTACCTATCAATTTAGCTTACTAACCATGCTTTTAATCCCTTTGAAAGCATTGCCTGGTGTCTGAAGTGATGTTCAGTGAAGTGTTTAAATACACCACTGGGCATAAACTGGATTATACCAGTTCATGTCAGCTAATTACTAACTTTTCTGACACTAGGTAAGATTTTGTTAAACTATTGGATGCTAGAAATGGGCTATGCCAGGAATACTTATACCACAGAAATTTTTGAATGCCATTAATTTGAGGTTTTTTTGTTTTCTTTTGTTTTGTTTTGCTTTGCTTTAATTTTACTGAGAGCCAGTTTGCTAAAATTCCCTAAGAGAGGAAGCACAGTTATTTGTTAATTATTAATTTGAGCTCCTTTCTTCTGAATGCCTATTTTAATGTCGACAAAAGCAGAAAAAGCATTATATTTTAAAAGAACAAATACAAATCGCATTTTCAATTTTTTGTGAAATCCTTGTTTTTTGATCCCTCAAAACAAGGTTTTTTCCTCACATAAATGATAGCATTAGCATAGTTTGAGAAAAGAATTTCATCTTGTTTATTTGAAGTATTTCATGTTCTATAATTTTCAGATTTCCTGCAGGAAGAGGGTATTTCCAATATCTAGAAAATCCAAGTAAAATATACTTTTCAATAAATTTCTCATATTTCAGATACACCTGAAAGAAAGAGAAAAATCTTTCAAAAGACTAGAGAAAACTCATGTGTTGGTAGTAGAGAGAGATTTACTTTAATTCCTGAGATGTCTAATTTAATTTTATTAAATGATAATACTAATATATTTTGCATGTTACTCTGTCTTAACAATACCAATATTCAATGTTTCAACTTGTCCTTATCAGACATAGCAAAATTCTTTAGTATTGATGGTCTCTACCTGTTTTCCTTTTTTTCAATTCTAATTCCTTTCTTCATTCCAAATAGAAGTGCTTGTTTATAATATTTCCAAAAATGTGAACAAATAAAGTTATATACACTGAGATACTAAAGCTGTTTTTTCTTTGTTATCTGTCTTTAGAAATTGAATGATTTTTTTGCGTTCCAATCAATACATATTTTCTATGAAGGCCTTTCAAGATACTGGATTTAGTGTTCTTAAATGTAATACTATATGAATACAATAAATAATACACTAGGATTTAGTGAAAAAACAAATATAATTAGGGATTGATTGATTGCTACCCTGACTAAAATTACAAAGTATCTTGGATAGTTTGATAGAACTTCACATATTCCTACCTTCTAGATTTCCTCTGAAGAACTTGAATTTTCAGGTTCAAGACCTGAACTTGACAAGAGTTTACAGGGAAAATATCAAAAATTTACCACAATAATCCTGCACAAAGAATGTATAAAGCCATCAAATGAACTTGATTTTGTAATCACAGTCTGCAAGGTATCCCAGTCCTTCCCACAGCAGCCAGTCTCCTTCCCAAAGAAAATGACACACAGCTAAGACTGGGTCTGTATTCTCTCTAGTCATTATGAAGGTGTTCTGAGAAGAAGAAGATCAATTGTAAATGATGACTTCTTGAACCTCTAGGCAGTTAGACCCACTCTAAATTTATTAAAGTTTATAGATTTCAACTTATAGATTTATTTGTTATTTTTGTATTTCTTTACTGAAAACACATTTTCTCTCATGACGTCGGCCTGCTCTATGGTTTAACACTTGTGCTGATTGTATCTTTTCTCGCTGGTGAAGCTTAAGGCACTCTCTACTGTGTTCCATCTCCATCTAGTCTAATACCCTTCCTGACATCCCAGACCCATCCCAGTTGATAGTACATCAAATCCTGCTTTTCTTTTTCTCATTTTAAGACCATTTTTCTATGAAGTTGGCTTCACTGAGTCTGACAATCTGAATACATTTTATATATTGGGTGTAAAGCTGAAGACTGCCAAAATGAGAGAGAAAAAAAATAAAACCTGGAGATCAATCTTATTAATTCATACCACACACTTGCTTCACTCAGAAGTGTTTCCTGATCATTATATTTCCATATTGAATATGTCAATCTAGGTCCTCACCAGACCTTGCCATATCTATTAGTGCTGCCATTGTTGTAAGAACTTAAACTAGTTCTTAAACTAGGCCTTAATTGGTTCAAACTGGTAGAAAGTTATAGAAAATCTATAAGCTGAAACAAGTGGACATTCATCAGTATTTTTTTAAAAATCTCATTATCAGGGATCATTTAATGTATGTCATGTGTACTGAAAGTGACGTTATTGATCTACTGTTTGTCATTTGTCTTTGAGAACTAAACATGGGCTAAACTAAGACAGATTTTAATAGTGGCAATTATTTTTGTTATTATTAAAAAGAACAATCCAGCACTGGTCTCTTCCCAAGAGGATCAATCTAATTTTGCAGGCTCTTTCCTATATATCTGATATAGTCCTGCAGAGCACTTTAAGTGCACTTGAACTTGTCCATCAGAGAAAGGTATCATTTAGTAACCACTGTAATGTAACCTTCTCATTCTTTGTTCCTCTGGCTTTTTTTGCTCCGTGACCTGTGGAATTTATTAGATGCATTTCACTGTTGCCATGGCTATGAAGACCCTCACAAAGTTTGAACACCAGAGCGTTCAGAGACATCCTTAAACACATGGACAGATTATTTCTTTTTAATACCATTATGTTTCATTTTGTCATGTGGGAAGCTGGTGCCACTTGTGTACCTGGACCGCACAGAGTCATTCACAAATAAAAACCCTTGAGATTCTGCCTGCTGAACATCTCTTGGTGGGACCCAGATACCACCACTAGTGGCAGGTTAGACAGAGAAAATCCTATACTTTTTCATTCCCCTCCCTGTGTATTCTGCTGCTTCTATTCTCAATAATCTCTGATCTCCTGTTCTCCATGCAAACAAACTCATAGGATGCGAATGCCTGATGTCTTCTGCACACTGCCGAGTAGTAACCTCTTGGTCTTTTCAGTGTCAGTTAGGAATACTTTCTGCACCTTTGCTGCAGTTGAGTGCATCATAACCACTGAGATGTTTGTTCAGCATTCTATTGCCATCCCTTCTTTTCTGCTCCAGCCTTGTATCAGGCTCGCCACTCCTGTAGTTATCAGATATTTGGGGGGGGATTGAGGGGCAACTGGTCATTCTGATAACCCCTGGTTTGCTCTCTGCTTAATTATAAATCCAAACCCCTCTACCCAAGCCTGTAGCTCCACCACTGCCCACCCAATTCACCTCAATCGTCCTTATTCAACATCAAGAAAATCTCACTGGGCACGCCCCACGTGGTGTGGCTGGGGGTCTATAAGCATTTGGAACTCTAAGAATCTCAGAGTGGGGCATAAAAATCATAGCCAAAACTTCTCAGGAAACAATGCTACTATTTTTCCAAAATTCTCAGGTGGATTTTTCAACCCTCAGAGGTTAGTCTTAGAGCAAGAATGGCTTGAGGTTGTGTTCCAGTCTCAGGAATTGCCCTGGCTCAGTAGGAAATTGTTTTCATATGTTCTCCAGTTTGTAAAAAATAAATACTTTAATAACTTTAATATAGCAAATACAGTCTTATTACTGACAACAAGTGTACAAATCAAAGATCTCGTGAGAGCTATTTTTCTGCACACAAAGGAAAAACAAATCTGTGAAATGGACATTTCTTTGAATAGAATTTTCCATTTATTTGGAGGAAAAATACTGATTTCTGTGAAGGCATATTCCATATTTGGTCTCAAAGGTTTATAAATGAAAATCAATCATATGTAAGAAATTGAATTTTTTCATACAGCTGCTAGGTGAGATTCATACTTTATAAAAGTAAATGGAGTCCTGTCTTGAGATAATGAAAATACAGTTGGCAATAAAAACTGAAATATTCCCTATAGATCTTCTTTCCCATTTGATCTTATATCATGTAATTATTTTTGGAAAACTTGAAGTAGTGATTATTTTAATGCCATAAAAAGAATAAAGGGGAGAGCAACAACTCCCAGTTAAGATTAAAAGAGTAAAATTATAAAAATATAAAGAATCTGCAGGCCCTGCCAGCTCAGCATTGTATTTTGAGAAGCAAGTACTGCAACTTTTTCTTCCAAATATCCGCAATTATCTGTAGCTCCCACGTACAGTTGGCTTTCAGGTATTTGTTTTTGTTTTTTCCTACTTTTGGTTTGCTTAGCCTGGAACTTTCCATATATTCATAATACAGAGACTCTGGTCTTGAACATCTCTCTCCTTCTATCTTCTTTAAAACTGAAAATATGTATATGTTTTCACAATTATCTTTCTGACCACCTCTGTGTGTCTTTCGCTAGTTCCTATTCTTCCCCTCACACATGTGGAGCTGTCCAAAGGTCCAGTCATCAACTCTCTGCAATCTTTTATTCATGGTCATACCATCATAAATTTTGTGTGTTTGTATCATCCTTCATCTTCAATCACTCAATTTACTGGAATTTCTCTTGAATGTCATCATGTCTTTGGACTTGTTACTAGTTGACTATTTCTTTCTAAAGAAACTTTCCCTGTCCCCTTCTGTTATAAAACAAGGGCAGTGTGTATACTGTGCCATGTGACACATTCACAATATATTGTAATCATTTGGTTGCAAAGCCTTGAATGTGAAGAAGTTGCCTAAGTATGTCATTTGTAATCTGCTAACTGGCCACTCAGACATATATACAAAAGGATAAAAACACCAAAAAGTGTCATCCTATGTCAACATCAGAGACTTAGTATATATGAAGAGCTGAACTGGTACAGAGTGAGGTGGGCATCCCCCATAGTGTGATGTAGCCTTATAAAACCACAAAGACCAAAAATTAGTTTGTAGCAACTAAGTATAGCCATCAAGAAATGAAATGTTTATCTTCATTGATCAGACCATTCTTTTTGATGCAGATAAATGGAGTTTGAAGGTCAAATTATAATTAGAAGTCCATTTAAATATAGATAGATTTCTACATTAAAACACATGAAAGTTCTGACTAATGAAGAACCTCACCAATGTTTGGGTCTTTGGTATAACTTATTTTTTTGCTCCCAACTCAGTAGCACATTTCACTATATTTATTAATGCCTTAAATAAAATTAATGCCAAATATTATCATGGGACACATTCTACCTGTAAAAAGAGCTTTGAATATGGATGATCTACGCCTTCTAATGGCTATTTTATAAGTTAACACTTATAAAAGTTACAGTTGGAGTTAAACTTGCATCTTATATTTTTTTTATTTTGAAATTTAGCCAGAGGAGTGAAGAGAAAGGAAACTGTGGATTGCATATCTTTCCTGTGGTTATTTTGCCTTATGCCAGACAGCTCATGATCAAATAGCAAAATATATAGTAGAAAATCCACAGATACAGAAAACACTAATAAAGAAAGTAAATAATTGACTGAATTATTTCCTTTTTTCTGTTAATCATGATACCCTAGGGAATTATAGTTACAAAGATTGCTGAAGAACATTCTAATGATATAGATTATGGTTGCATTTATAGCACTTTTAGGGATAATAATTTCACCGTTATGTACTTGAAAATTGGAAATTATTTTCATACTATTTTTATGCTCACATGGAGCAGAAATGAAACAGAGACCTGTTAACCTGGAAATAAGGTTACTTGAAAAGTTGTTTCTCTTGACAAGGAGTGAACAATGAGATACAGAAGAAAACTTCAAATGTTTTATTTTTCAATTTAGAATTTAAAGGAATAGACCTGCCTTGAACAGTGAGAAATCCTATATTTTTTATCCACCATTACATTTTCTTCTTAATAAGAGGGAATATAAAGGAAAAAATGAAGTAGAAGATGTGATTTTATATTGATCTATTCCGATCCCATTATTTAAGTACAGACAGCTTTTCCTTGGATCTTTTACCACTGTGTTTAATATGTAAATATTCCAAGTAAAATATGTCCCTATTCCACTTATAATTCAACAAATAAATCATTGAATATTTATGGGTACATATGTCTGATCTTGACCTTGGCAGTGAAGAGATATGACTTTTACAAAGAATAAAACAGGATAAAGTACTAAATAATGAGAATAGGAGTTAACATGCATTCAACTTTCACAGAACACCCAAGTACTAGAATAAATGGTATTTTTTTCAGCTCCCAAACAAATGTATAATCACCACAGGTTGGAGCTTTTCCCTCAGGAGTCATATTATAGTAAGTAGGACTTTGTTATGGACTTGTTTTTTCCCAAGAACCTCAAAGTAATAGAACCAGAGAAGTATCTAAGTCTTCGTCCTGAGAAATATAAGGACAGAATGCATTTCAAATCTAAAGGCTATAAAGAGCATGGGCCTGGTATAATGTTAGTAATCAGGATTTTTAAAAAGGAGATGGGAAAAATGCCAGAAAATATTTTTTAGCACAAAGTTCTGAAATAGACTTAGGTACCAGTGTGGGTTGCCGTGAAGAAAAGCATGGTCATTTAAAGTATATGCATTGGCTGTGGACATGCCAATAGAATTTCAGAGTGAAAAAATTTTAGTGGAGTTCAGTTACATTGCCAAAATCTTCCTACCTTGATACTGGTCGGCTTAGGTCTTCCTTCAAGAGACATTCAGACATTAGCACAGCTGAATATTTCATTCTAATCACCCACTGGCCCAGTAAATATTCAGTATTATCTCTGAGGTATCATTGAACCTGCATCAATCTACCCAGCATACATGTTAGCTGTCATTCATTCATAATCAGTCATGTAAGGTTAGATATTAATACACTTCACTTTAGTCTGCCACACTCCTTCTCCTCCTCTCTCTCCCTTCCTCCCCCTCCTCCCCCTCATCCTCCTTCATCTTCTTTTTCTTCCTCTTCTGTCCCCAATAAATAAAAAACAGTTCTCATGCAATCAATTATTTAATGTCCTACACCAGTTGTTATCAACATGTGGTCCCAGGACTAGAAACACTAGTATTATCTCTCAACTCATTAAAAATGCAAATTATCAGCTTTCATTCTAGATCTTCTGAATAGGAACTCTGGAGGCAGGGCTCATCCATCTGTATTTAAATAAGTGCCTTAGATGAGTTGGATATATGCAAAATTTTAAGAATTACTGCTCTATGCCATGCTACATGAGGTAGACAAGCCATTAGCAATGCATAAATGGCGATAGATAACCTATGTAACCAAGTATTGGTAATTTCCAAATATTAGACCTAAAGAGATGAGAAAGTACAACATTTGAGGAAATTTAAGTAATTACTAGTCAATAAAACGCTGGAGTTAAGTTCATACTTCACAATTCATATTCTGGCTAGAATATACGACATACAATAAAACTGATCTAATAGAAACTAGATTTAAATTTTTAGACTGGGAAACTAAGTAGGGAAAACTTTAAGAAACCTTGACATAGCATACCAATAAAGGGTGATGGTGTTCGGATTTGTAATTAAGTGTTCTGATGTTCAAAACTTGCTTTATTTACTTGAGCAACCATATTATTGGGTTTTCCGGAACTAGAAGGTGATGAAAAGCCTGAAAGGATACGATTTCTGCTTTCTATTATATATGGATTTTATAAATAGCATAGTGAGATGAAATACCAAAATATAATAAATTATTTTTATATTGACTAGGTAAAATAGACATTATTATCTCTTCATGAAAATCAAAGTAATTTTAGCTAATTACTTTTATTGCTTATTTTGAAAATAATTTTCTAAATAATATTTTCTGAGTTGTGTATCTATGTATGTATCTGCATGTTAAAAGTGACACTGAGATGTTGTTACAGCAAACTTGCCAAATTAAGTAGAGGAGACAGAGGGATCCTCGCAAAGATATGAGACACTATCGAAGGGATCTAATACTTTGGTTTGATCTTAAGGAAGGAGAATGATAAAGAAAGAATTTAATATAATAAAATAGCACTTGTGTAGGATTTGAATAGCTATAAAGAATTCAATGGTCCTGATCAGAAATCTTGAAGAAGTTAGAATTAGAATACATAAATAGGTTGAATAGAGGTCAAATACTAAAAATTAAGAAGGTAGGCAGGCAAGTGGAACACCTAAAAATAAGAGAGGGCTCAAATCACTGGCCTGTGTATCAAGATCCCAGCCAAGGGAGGTCAATATGAGTTACACTCCTTTATAGAGGAGGAAACTAAGGAAAAGGAAGTGGTATATACCGAATAGGGGAGAATTAAATCCTATATGTCACCTGCATCTTCCTTTATAATCTATATGTTACTACTCTACTCAATTATAGCTCAATTTCCTGCATCCGTAACCTGGCCTCACCTTTGTCTTCTCAAAGAAACATTATTTTATATTTATTATCTTGGAAATATTAAAGCAGTTTTCTAATTTTTATTCAAATATATTATATGAAATCTATTTTCTACTAAGAGACTCCTAAGACAAATTTATTGATGTATTTTGCTATTTCAGTGTTATCATACTCTTAATAATAGTGATTGTGCTTATTAATTCCAATACTCTTTTGTTACTTTTTATCAGAGTTTGTCACTCTCAGCCATAAAATTAAGATTACAACTATGACATAAGGTATCACTGTTATGCAGGAAATTCCAAAACTACTGTAGAAATTACTTGACCATACAAGGAAACAGAATGAGATACTTTAAAAAGTAGTAAGTGTTCACATAGTCTATCAAAACACAGAAACTTGTTTGATTTAAAAGAGTTGTAACTTTTAAATTGCACACTAACTTTACAGACACACTGTATATTCATTTTTAGGTATCTATTATGCAAAATATCTACTCTTCTCCTAAAAAATATCACACATCATTAGTAAAGACAAGAATAACAAATGAAAAAGGTTAAGAACCACATAATTTCTGGAAATTTATGAATATGTTTGTTTAACCACTCTTCTCTTCTTTTTGGTAATGAATGCTGACATTGTTGACTAAAGGGATTTGGGGTCACCAGATGAGGGGTCTTGGTGAGAGGAATGAAGAGGCTTGACAGAGAGTCCACATCAGGGGACTGAGGAACTCCCAGAGAAGTGCTCCTGAGTCAACCTCAGGTCTGTATTTATGGTCATAGAACAGGAAGAAGTAAACAAAAGCTGCTGTCTGACCTTAGCTCTGATTAGGGAGGAGATGGAGAAGGTCAGATAGAACTGTCTCCACCTTTGTTTTTGTCAAACTACTGACCTTGAGCATGACCTCTGCCTCCAGCATCGGGAGACTTTTGGAATCTATAGAATCTTTACCATCATTATTATTGCCACACCTCACATATACATTTTCTCCTGGAGGCCAGTTTTCTGATCTCCTGCACACACACAACTCACATGCCATCCTTATGATTCTCCAGGTCTCTCAAGCAGGAAGTTGGTTTTATGCGAACGATCAGAGCTCCGTTTTCCCTACAGTTGACAATATTGTTTATTATCTATAGTGCTGCTAAGACTGCTCTGATTCATGCCTTCTTGTGTTCACATGAAGAATTCTCCCAGGGTTCAGGGTTGAAAATTGTTCAGTTTGCCTTCTGGTTTGAGCACTGAACTTTCATCTCTGGAAAACCCCCTACTCTTAAGTAAAGCAGTGCTGCCAATCACTGCACCCATGGTAAATAATTAGATACAGAATTAGGAGATCGTAAGCTTTACATGATAGTCACAATTTTCTCCAATATGGTTTCACCAATTTACATTCCAATAGGATTTAAGAGTTATGGTCCCTTTCCATCCTAATTAATTTTCATGTTTGGTCATTTTGTATTTACAGTGATATGGAGGGACCCCAGGATATCCTTCAAAACTTTAAGTTAGCTATAGTTAGACTTATAATTCAAATTCTTCTCTTCCTTACTCTGGTCCACAGCAAATCAAAGTCTTATATTCTTGTTAGGACAGGAGAAAAAGCCAACCCATCTCTAAAATGAATAAATAGAAGCTGGATCTCCACACGTGATCTGCAGGTGCAACACCCTCACATCATGCTGATAAAAATAATCTGTAGAATTTCAGCCAACTTAAACTCCAGAAATGATCCTTTCATGAGCAGAAGACTGGTGGTATGTCCACAGGGTGTTATATCACATGTCCTGGCCTTAGAATTTTTGTGACTAGCTACTTAGACAAGTACAAGACATTTCATTACATAATATTAACAAATACTTGGATTTTACACAATTATCGTTGTTTTACCTAAATAGGTTTTGTGTGAGGCTTTGCATTATAATCATAAGCAAATATGCATGTGACTGCGAGGTCTGACAATTAAGTTCATGAACATATCTTAGAGTGCTAAATACCTCATTGCTAAGAATCACTGCAGTCACCTTTCAAGTACTCCCTTTCAAAGCTACGTACTGATGCCAGGGCCTAGTCCACCCTTCAAAGCAATTTTGGAACTCTTTGCAGGATAGTTAACAAGGCTGCCATTGTATTACCCTTGATGTCCTGAATGTCATCAAAATAGACATTTTGATAGACATTTTAAAGAAAAAAAGTCATTGGGAGCTTGATCAGGTGAGTTGGGAGGGTTTTCCAATACAGTTATCTGTTTACTGGCTAAAAACTCCCTCACTCACAGTGCCATGCAAACTGGTGCAAATGTCGTGATGCAAGAGCCATGAGCTATTGGCCAAGCTTTCCAGTTAAGATTTTCCTAACTCTTTCTTTCTTTCTTTCTTTCTTTCTTTCTTTCTTTCTTTCTTTCTTTCTTTCTTTCTTTCTTTCTTTCT
>NW_003852542.1:4597949-4614964 GCF_000181295.1 Otolemur garnettii | reverse complement strand
TCTTCTTCTTCTTCTTCTTCTTCTTCTTCTTCTTCTTCTTCTTTTTTTTTTTGTAGAGACAGAGTCTCACTTTATCACCTTTGGTAGAGTGCTGTGACATCACACAGCTCACAGCAACCTGCAAGTCCTGGGCTTAGGCTATTGTCTTGCCTCAGCCTCCTGAGTAGCCGGAACTAGGCGCCTGTCACAACACCTGGCTATTTTTTTGTTGCAGTTTGGCCAAGGCCAGGTTTGAACCTGCCACCCTAGGTATATGGGGCCGCTGACCTACCCAATGAGCCACAGATACCACCCATTCCTGTTTCTTTATCAGTGCTTATGTGGTCTGCTATGCTTTTCACAGTCAGACAATGATTTTGACACTGTTTCACACATTTTTATAATGTTTTTCACAGTTCTGCCTATTATTTGCCACCCTGTCCTCTCTTCATCAGTGACACTTTCCCCTCAGAAAATTGTTTAATCCATTTGTACACAGCTCATATCTCTACAAACTTGGATGAACATCTGTATCCCCATAAACTTGGACTAACATGTCCTTGATTTCACTTCCACTCTTGACAAGTTTACCAAGAAATTTATGAATGTTTATTCATTGTTCCATTCAACCTCTGACATTCTTGCAACAGCATACAAATATATGCAACAAAATAATGCCACACAGCAAGATACCGCCACACGTCAATCTGAACACAACTGTGAGACACTGATATAACAAGGTTATGAAGGCTTACCAACCCGTTTGCCCAGTGCCACATGGTGGCAAATTTAAAACTTAATGGTTAGACATTGTGAGTATAGATAATTCCATGTCTATATTTTATTAAGATAAAATGACACATAGAGACCTTTATATTATGCATGTATCTTGGTGTTGCATACTTATAAACATATGAAAATAGGATATACAAATATAAATCTTTACACATGTACTTACCTGCTACACACCATCTTTTGCATTCCCTTCTCTTCAGTTTTGCTGTTATCATTAAGAACAGTATCTGCACTGATGTACTTAATCCTAACCATATTATGATTATCATCATGTAATCATGGTTCATGGTGCCACCACATTCTTTTTCACACACACTCACATCCTCCACTATTACAAAATGCTCTGAATTTTGCTGCAAAGTTAATTTGGTAAAATCCTAAATTAAACGTGTAAAACTATAATATATCTGTGAGTAATAACCAAGCTGAATACTGTAGAATTTTGATATAAGATTAAAGCAGGAGGAAGTTATTGCTTTACTTTGTGTTTTCAGTGCACAAACCATGAGAAGATATGGGTGATGCCATCCAATGAACAATTTTCAGAGATTTGTTTTCTCCCCAATGGTGAAGACAAGTCACTGTGCATGTGACCATAATATTGAAGTATTTTTAAAGCGTTGATATTTGCAAATTCTTGTATTTCAAATCCGAATATCTCTACTTGCACCAAAGAAATCAAGGCTTCATTTTAGCTGTTATGGTGAGAGGAGGAACATACAGTTAACACATTTACTAGAGATGCCCATGACTGGGATTGATACTCCCCCTGCCATGACATCATTCCTTGCTGTGATTAAAAATTATCTGAGCATTTTGAACCAATCAAAGAATCCCATTGAGCTGTCCATTAACATAATTCGATACTGTGAATGAAAGTTAACCTTAGCATCAATGTATTGCCAAACTCTTCCAATTGTAAATAGCAAAATTTACAAGCCTTCTTATTCCTTGGGGTTGCTAAGCAAGTGAACAGTTGAAAAATGGGCTTTTGCTGAAGATTTTCAAAAAAGTGGTGAGATGTCAAGAGTAATCAGACAATTATTATTACTTCCAGTGAGTTCCCAAACCATAAATATTACAGTGTTAGGTAAGAGATGGAGGTATGAGCAAACTGCAGTGTATTACAAAGTGTGGTTTTGAGTTTTTTAAAGTTGGGAGTTTGTTTTGGATCCACTGATTGAGTTTTTTTCAAAAGGAAATGCCTAAAGTTATTTTGGCAGTGAGCCAAGGAGAGAGCTGGCAGGTAGAAATCTGACAAATCACTCACTCAAGATGTCAATTGCAAAATTTGTGAGGCAAATGCTCGTAATTTCTGATTGCATTTTGTTGTTGGATCATTTCTGTAAAGGAAAATCTGAGTGAAAGTCACAAAGGATGTTAAATTATTAAACTGCTGTGATTCAAAAATATGTTGATTGGACATATGATTCCAAAGAGAGACTCAAAGGTCTCTCTCTTTCTATTGTCCCATAATTATAATAGCCTTCCTCTCCTTCCTCCAAGCATTCTTGTATCTTGTTAATTATACCTTTTTCTCAAATGTACAAAAAACTTTTTGATAATTTTCCCAACAAACCAGCAAATCAGGTACAAAAGAAATCAATATTCCTATTGCCTAACCCAATTATGTATATTTTTTTCTTATAACTAGGTTAGCCATGACTAAAGGGCATATTTAGATTAAAATATCAATACAAGGTGCTCTATTTCTAGATATTTCTACTGGGTTATAACAGGGTGTTGTGTGTTAGTTACAGCACACAGGACTTCACTAGCACTAGACTTAGATGTAAAATAGCCTTTGAACTAACTTTTGCCTTTTCTAAGTAGTACTATTGACCTTAAGCCCATACATTGCCATTTAAGGTGTGTCTAAATATAAACACTGAATAATTTACTATTGGATTAATCAATAGTTGAATAAAGGATCATAGAGTCCTAGAGTTGCAGGATAATTTAGAGTGGTCCATCCAATGATTCCATCTTCCTTTCAATATAAGGTTTTGAGATATTTTGTATGTGTGTGGGTGCCTGTACCCCTTATATACACACACACACACATACTTTCTCAGAGGAGTCACAGCTTCTTTTTGATTTCCATAATCCAAATAGGACTAAAAATTTCATATTCCAAGGGGAACAAAGACTTAAATAAAAATTATAGAGTAATGAAAATGAGAGAAATTGAAGCCAAGAAAATCATTCGTAATGGTTTTATAGCCAATGTAGGATTAAGGGCTAGGAAAGTAGAACTAACTGGACAACTGCTATTTCCTTAAATCCAGGGATTTTTGTAGATCCAGATTTTTGTAATGAGTTATCTTTTTATTATATGTTAAAATACAAACAAACATCTTCAGTGGAACATTAAAGATCCATTTATTTTAACACCTACACCAAAGGGGTCAGATTTCTCAACTGTGTACCTTTTTAAGAATTTTATATTTAATTTAGTAAAATACCTCACCTTGGGTTAGCCTGGCACAGTGATGACACATACCACAGAGAGAGCATCGCTGCATGTTTTAAAAGAGTACCAACAAAATGCTAATGAGGGGGTCATTGGTTACACGTACCTCACATAAAGAATCTGGTATAAATAGCATGCTTTTTATGAGGCTACTCCTTAAAAACTCAAACATAGTATGTCGTCTTTGACGCTCAACTTGTTAGGAAAAGGCATAACTACAAGTCAGTCCACAGCCAGACTGCATGCCTCCTGGGAAGCTGGCTTCCTTCTGGTAAGTTCCTAACAGACCTCACAACCCCTCAGGGCAGGAGTCATTTCCCTTTCTCAGCTTCGGCAGCATCCACTATGCTCAATTGTGCTGACAAGAAACAATTCATTACAGAATAAATTTGCAAAAAGTAAAGCTCTCAGCCATGAAATTTGCCTTCAAAGATCTTATAGGTTGGGAGGCAATATAAGGCAGCTATGCCAATCTTCACAATATAAAAATTATAACAATGAAGGAGAGATTATATTTATGTGAGCGGAAATTGGAAAAATCTACCGAGAAGGGACAGGCAGAAAAGGGCATCAAGGGGGATGGAAGGGAAGCCTGGGCTGCAGAGCAAAGAAAAGCACAATAATGGATGACCAAGAGAAAAGGGCAACAATGCGTGGAGGAGCAGAGAGACCAAGGAAGAGTTGCAACCAATTGCAAATGGAGTCAAAGAGGGTGTTTATAACTTTGCGCTGCCTTTGCCTCTCCACCTCTCTCATTGCTTGTCTTTCATGAGAGGGATCCACTTCAACTCTCTTTGCAAGTGCTTTAAGCTTTCCCTTTGTCCCTAAATAAAACTACTCATTATCCTGAAACTCATGCAGGTTACGTTTGCTCTCTATTCATGCTGCCTGGGTGGCTGTAGTTTTTTATTTCACTTCCATTCATTTTTGCTTTTAATTGTCACCTTGCCTTGGTTGAAATTTCTAGCTCAGTCAAGTAATCAAACCAAGTCAACTGGCTTCGGAGAGCCAGGACCCCAACATCCACAACCTCAGTTAGGCAGCATTTTAAGAAATGAACATAATTTGGATCTCAAGATAGTACCCTTGATAGGTCAGCAGGTTTAATAACCCCCTCCCCACTTTAACGTCATAGAAATCCTATAAGTAATAGTTTTAGCTGGTCTCTGAGATGGTTAAGAATTTTTTCAGGCATTGCTTCCTTTATGCTTCTTAAAGATTGTTTACTTTCTTCTTTTTTTTTTCACTTTCATTTTAATTGGTCTTTTCATCTATGCTTAGCTCATTTTTGGATAAACAACTGGTTGAAGGGTCTTCATATATTTCTTAATTCAGTGAACATTAGTTGAATGTAATAAGGGTGACTCCCTACCATAGAGTCTGAGGTAAGAATAGTAACCAGAGGAGGCAAAATCTCCCTCTCACGGTGTTTTCATCCTCAGACAGCCAGTAGTATTAAAGATGTCTTTCATTTTCATGTCTATCCATGTGACTCCAACTATAAATTGCTTAAGTTAGCTCCATGCTCAACAACCCAAGGGAACTTGGGTCACATTTCCACACACAACCCAGAAAGGCGATATGCTCAATGATAGCATGTGTAAAAATACCTATAAGTAACTGAAATGTGACCATGATAAAACGGGTCACTCAGCATGCAGGAAAGCAAATGTAGCTTACACAGGGACACAGGACCATTGATTGTCAGGTAGAGTGCGTGAATTTGAGTGGTAGAAAGAAATTTGAGACATAGATCATTGATTACCATAATACACCAGGTTAAATGATTGAGGAAAAGTTTTAAACCCTTTGGGCTGTTAGAGAAGAGGAAGTCAGGTTTAAAGTAAAATAGTAAATATTTCGGTGGAATATTTGCAAGACTATCTGGACTGTCAAAGGCAATATATACATTTTTGCAAGTGGATTATGCTAGGGAGACTTTAAAAAGAGAGTGAAATCTCTCTTTTGTGATTGTGGTACTCCAGGACATTCCTGAAAATCAGGTACCCCTATAGTGAAGGCTTCTAACAGCCCTAGAATAATAGATGTGCCATTGATCTTCATTTCTGTCTGATTAGCCAAATCTGTTTAAAATTGCTGCACTGCAGAATCGCCCTTTGTATGTGATGGCACATGTCATGTATGACAACGTGGATGAGTAAGAAAGGTTAATAAGAGTATTAGGGAGTACAAATATAAAGATGCCAGGCAAGAAACAATGTGTTCGTATAAAATGGCTTGGATATTAAAGAGAGAGGCCTGTACTGGCGTGGAGCGTTCCAAATGCATTCTTTCCTTATACTTGTCCAAATTGTTGAATATCCAGCTCAGATATTGCCTCTCCCACTCAAACTTTAATCCAGCTGAGACTAAATTAAATTCCTAAAGTCTTCTGTCCAAATGACATCATTTTAAACTTTATTTTTTGCATATATCCTACCTCTTTCCTCTGAATGTGCCATCAACTCTGTATTTATGGGGAAAAACTCTTCATCATCCTGATCTGCCTTTAGAAACAGGTAAAGCTACAAATAGGCAAAAGGTCAAGACAGTGACTGATGAGTTTGTCGTGAACTGTACAAAAAATCTTAGAAAATCTCTTCTTGTCATGGTCTTCAAAAGAGTAGAACCCTAGCTGGGCATTATGGTGGGTGCCTGTGGTCCCAGCTACTTGGGAGGCTGAGGCAAGAGAATCGCCTAAGCCCAGGAGTTGAAGGTTGCTGTGAGCTGTGTGACATCATGGCACTCTACTGAGGGGGATAAAGTGAGACTCCGTCTCTTTAAAAAAAAAAAAAAGAACCCACAACAGGGGCATAATTGGACCGGAATCCTATAGAAATTAGATGTCAGTGATAGATGTTTATGGCAGCTGCCATAGCACCAGCAAATGCTATGATGGCCTGGGGCCAATGGGGAAAAGATATTAGTCAAGGAAGAATGCATTTCCTCTATTCCTTCCTGAAAACCTGTGTTGGTCTAATTTACTGTGATTTATTCAGCAGAGTGGGCCACTTAGTAGGCCAAATCCATGGCCAGTGTCCAGTTTCCATGACACCATTAACCCCTAATCAAGAGGGAAAAAATAAGAAGTAAAGAGGGATGGTGTCATTTTTTCCTTCTTTTTCATTTTTTTGGGGGGGAGAGGGGTTCCAGGGTCTATAGAAAGTACAAGATTGAAAAATATCATAAATAGAGGGTAAATTATGTGCACTAATAAAGCATATGGCTCTGGGACTACTTCTTTAATTTTATAGAGGGAGTACATTTTATAATTTTATAGAGGGAGTAACCTCAGTGCTCAGTAAAAGGGCCAACTACATGAACAGTTAAAAGAGACAAACATTTTTGCAGTTAACTGAGGGCTGAGTTTAGGGAGGACTGTCACATATCTTGTCTTCCTCGAGACAGTTAAAGCACAACAGTGCTATGAAGATTTTTAACACCTGGCCCATTATATGATTTTTGTTTTTTGAGACAGTGTCTCACTTCATTGCCCTGGTTAGAGTGCTGTGGCACCATAGCTCACAACAACCTCAAACTCTTGGGCTCAAGCTATTCTCTCGCCTCAGCCTCCCAGTAGTTGGGACTATAGGTGCGACCACAATGCCCGGCTGCCTGGCTGTTTTTTTATAATTGTTGTTGTTGTTTAGCAGGCCCTGGCCAGGATCGAACCCGCCAGCCCTGGTGCATGTGGCCGTGCCATAACCACTGAGCTACAGACGCCAAGCCACCTTATGTGCTTTTTCTACAGGAAAAAATAAAAAGCTAAGGTGAATATAAATCATAGGAATACTATTATTAGTTCCATTTAGCAGATTCCACATCTACTCTAGCAAAACCCCCGAGTGATGAGGCTGTAACTCAAACCAGCACCTTCCATTCCAAGTGGCCAGGGCATGTTCTAAGGACTCAGTCTTTCATAATATCCAAACTTCTAAATTGTACATTACAAAAATATGCATATGAGAAAACTAGCTCTGTTGGCAAGTAGGATAGAAGATGATGGTACGGAAATTATTTATCTGTTTTTTTTTTTTAATTTGAAAAATTGTTTTTATTCTTCCCAAACCTTAGCATACTAAAACAACTCAAAGACAAGTTAAAGGGGATTATTACAAATAATATAGCAACAGCAATAAAAGTCCTCAGTTGAGAGTAAGGTGAGATTAAAAAACCACACATAGGTACACCACTATAAATGTAAATACTCCAATAAATAGACATGTGTGTTTTCTAGCAAACAAGATATTTTACATGTTGTAATAATATGCACCCACTGCCTTGTCAAACACTGACATAATTTTGTTTAAATGATGGCATCCAGGCACGAATGAAAGTTGACATTGAGTTTGGAATCTTTCTTCTAGAATAAAGCAGGTAATTTTATTACATAATTAAGATTGTCATCTAAAAAGTTTGAACAGTAAAACAGCAGCGACAATAAAGTGATTGTGTTTTAGATGAGATAAGCTCTAGTTCTTTGATCCGAGCAGTAATATGACATATAAGTGATGTGTAATTTATTTCAAATTAATGTTTGCTGATTTAAGGACAAGCAAAATGAATTACAAGCAAAAGTAAATTGAAATAATGTCTTATCGATTCTTCACAAAAATAATGAACCTTGAGACAATAGCAAAATACAGCACTGATGGTGAAGATGAAGAAGAATGAGCAGTCTAGGACATTCCCCCTGGAAACTCTGCATAGTTCAAACCAGTCTCCACGCTGTCCAACTGGAGGAAGCACCACCCCATGCCAGGTTGTAGAAATCCAGTAGTCCTCTCTGATACAGTCTCTTTCTGGAAGAAAGGTCCCCGTGTCTGTTGTGTGTAACTGGTTTGTTATATCCCTTTTGAGATGATGGTGGTTGACTCCGTGCCATCCTCTCATTCATTCACTGATGTTCCGAGTGACTGATGAGATGAGTGCTGTAACATGTGTAGTGTAATAAAAAAGATATATCACATTTAGACTTAGAGGTATGTCCTCTGCATACAGTGCAAGTTTATTAATTTAAACGGACTGAAATCACTCTAGAATTAGTAAGCTTAAAAGATAGGCAAGGAGGTAGCACTATCTTCTATGATGAACTTTCATAAAATTAAATTTAAATAATAGGATATTATATAATATATAGGATCCTATATATAGGATATTAAGATATTATATAATATATAGGATCCTATATATAGGATAATATATAGGATCTTCAGTGATTTTTAATAGGTACATTATATCATTGAATGAAATGGCAGGAGCAATAACTTTCTGATTATCCAGATGGGGAAGAATGAAAGCAATGACAAATGGAACCTTTGACTTATGAGGGCTGCAATCTGTAGGAAAAGAGGACTAGATGGTCCCAAAGATGCACCCTGTCAGCTTTTTTTTTTTTTTTTTTT
Organism: Otolemur garnettii; assembly: GCF_000181295.1. Classification (NCBI taxonomy): domain Eukaryota; kingdom Metazoa; phylum Chordata; class Mammalia; order Primates; family Galagidae; genus Otolemur; species Otolemur garnettii. The sequence continues at coordinate 4,606,312 of NW_003852542.1, read as the reverse complement.
TGAGCAGGGACAACTTGAGCTCAGCATAATGTGCAACTATGACTTAATTATGTCACACTTGACAATATTTGCCAAGAAATTTTGTAAATGAGTGCAATGTTTTTTTTTAATTTAGAAGTATCCTGGGGTATTGGAAAGAACATAAGCTCAGTACACAGACCTACACTTAAATCCCAGTTGCACTACTTTATACACCAGCAAATTTGTCCAAAATACTCAAATGTTGTCTTACCTCTAAAATTGTCTACACCATGCCAAGGATAAGAGCTAGCATTTATGGAGACTTGTGACATACCAGGCATGTAAGCACTTTGAACACACCAATTTATTCTTTCTTGCAGTAATCTTCTTATGAAGTAGACAATATCAAAGTGCTATTTATAAATGATAAAACTGAGTCACAGTGCTTTAAAAAAATGTACCTGTGATCACACAGCTGGGAAGTATAAGAGCCAAACTAAAATACTAGGATCACTGCTATAAAGTCCTTATTTTCAGCCACCTCAGTGATTTAAAAAAATCTACCTTGAAAATAATAAAATATCCCTCCACCATTTAGAAGATGGCTAAAATCCAGAAACTAACAACACCAAATTCTGACAAAGATGGGGAGCAACAGAAACTCCAGTTTATTGACTGGAGAAATGCAAAATGGTACAGCTGCTCTGGAAAACAGGCTGATAGTTTCCTGAAAAGCTAAATACAGACTTACCATAGAATGTAGCAATCACACTCCTAGGTACTTACCAAAATGATTTGAAAATTTATGTTTATATAAAACTTCACATATGAATGTTTATAGCAGCTTTATTCATAATCTCCAAAGATTGGAAGCAAGTAAGAAGGCTTTCAACAGGTGAATGGGTAAGCATACTTTGGCACATTCAGACAATGGGATGTTATTCACCAATAAGGAAAAAGGATATGTGCTATCAAGGCACATAAGGACATAGAGGAACCTTACATGGATATTAATAAATGAAAGAAGCCAGTCTAAAAAGTCTGTATACTGTATTATTTCAACTATAGGACCATGGGAAAGGCAAACTGTGGAGTAAGCAGAAAGTTCAGACATTACCAGGGAATTGTGGAGAAGATAAAAGGATGAAGAGGTAGAGGATAGGGCTATTTAGGGCAGTGGAATTACGGAATTAGTCTTTATGACATGTAATAGTAGAGCTAGGACATTACGTGTTTGTCAAAGGCCATGCAGGGTGTCCAACCTATGGTCCATGGGATGCATGAGGAGTATTTGAGGACTGTTTTGCTTATCTATTGTGTCTTGGAAATTCCAAAAATAATGCACACACTTCCTTTCCTTGCTAATCAGCTTTCCTTAGTATTTGTGTACTTACTGTGTGGCTCAAGGCAACTAACTCTTCTTCTTCCAATATGCAGCAGAAAAGAGAAAGGTCGAACACCCCTGCAAGTGTACAACACAGAATGTCACCCCTAATGTAAGCTATGGACTTTGGTTAGTAACAATATATTAATACAGCGCATTGATTTTAGCAAGTGTGTGGGTATGGGGGGGGTAATGAGGAATTATATGAGTACATGAGAATGCTCTGTAATGCCTGTGCAAATTTTATGTAAATCTAAACTTCTCCCCAAAAAGCCTATTAATTTTTTAAGCATGAAAGAAAAGTCTTCCTTTGTAGTATTTTGAGGAGTAAATGACATAACTATTCAAAATACTGAACTCAATGCCTTGCAACTATTTCTAGGAAGATGGTCTACAAAACCACTCTACATTTTAATTATCACTATAGAACATAGCCTTGGACTTTAAAAACCTTTATAAAATGCAACGTTGCCCAGTGCCTACCACCTCACAACCCTGTGTTTGTCCCAACAAGAAAATTAAAACCAATCCCTAGTGGAATTCTGATTATCGGACATGAAACTTACTTCAAATATTAAAAACCAAAAGCTCAGGCTTTTTTTCTCTCTGGGTCAAATTTATTTTCATGATGTACTTTCACTAATAGTTCTCTGAACAGCATTGCTGTCATTATCAGTCACTCTGGATGAATTTTTTAATCATGCAAAAAAAATCAGAAAAAGTTTATTTTGCACTTAGCAAGATTTTATTCCCAGCAATAGTATAATGCTTGGGAGAAAAGTACTCAAAAAAAGATATCAAATGAATCTTTCTTTTTTCATATGTGATTGTAAAATTATAAACAAATTTAATATGAATATTATTGGTCAAACATAGTCTTTCAGTGCTATGATGGTCCCTGAAATTATCCACTTTCTTTCAGGGGTTTTTAGAGGTGGTCAGAGCCTTACCATTTCCAGTATATGCCTAACCATGTAAAATCTCAAGGCACATCCTAGTAAATCAATATCTCTTTCAGTTTCATTAGAACATAAATTAGATTTTTGGCCTAAAATTATTTTTTTGTTGTTGTGGGCAAAAGATTTAAAATACACCCCCAGAGCCCAGTCTGTAGAGGTAAAGGCAGAAATTGTGATATGCAGGCACAGGGGAGAAAACAGAAGGTTTCCATCTCCTGGGGCCTAGTTATCAGAGTCGTAGCCCTGTTTAATTTTTATAACTAACAGGAACAATTAAGAGTGTGAACCAAAGTAAAAAGCTGAGCCCCTCAACTGACTAAACAGACCCCTCTTGGCCAAGGAGACCCCAGAAAAACACTGAAGCTGAGCTGCCAGCCACGTGAAGAAAGAGGTCACACAGGTCTACTTATCTGCTGTGTTTGGGAGTTACTGTTTGTAACAATAAGATACTAAATAATTACTAGGCCTACAGTCACATAAGGCAAAAGTTAAAGCATACCTCCAGGACATCAGTTTACTTAACAGATCACCTGATCTCAGTATATGTCCAGTGGCTTATTTCCAATTAATGAGCTCCCTTAACTTAAAACATTGCTTATCTTTAGATAAAGTGTTGTTTTGTAAACCAATTACAAATCAAAGAATCGTTAAGCCCCTCTAGAACCTGTTTGATCTGGCTTGGAGATGTTCCTTGTATTTGGACCAAATTAATGAACGTCTTCCAGGTATTGCCTTAGGATTTTAGATGTAATTCCTGTCTCCACGATTGTATAAAACCAGACCATAACCCACCTTTCTTGGGTGCATTTTCTCAAGACCTCTTGATGTCATGTTTCCACGGGCCATGGTCACACACACACTGGGCTCAACAATTTCTTTAAATTGTTTAGCAGATTTCTTTTCTGTTAACTAAAGAAAGTTAAAATTTATTGGTTTTCATTTATATTAGCAAATACTTTTTGATTGTAATGAGCACCATAATCCAAAATTATATACAAGAGCTATTTTCATTTTAAACTATTAGGAGATTTTAAATATAGCAACAACTACTGAGTAAACACTTTTATTCACTAGGAAGTTGATATTCTAGGCAAACTAACAGATGTCTAGTATTTTCCTCTTTCTACATAAGGGGTCAGCAAGCTGGAGACCACGAGACACATCTGGCCCACTTCTTATTTTGCTGTGGCTTATGCACTAAGAGTTTTACATTTGTGATTGTTTTAAAACCTCAAAAGAAACAGAATATCTTAAGACATACAAAAGTTCTGTGAAATGCAAATCCTAGGGTCTGTAAATAAAGTTGTAAAGGGAAACAGTCACGCTCCCCCGTTTTGTATGACTGCTTTCACACTGTGTGGGGCTTGCAATGGAGAACACATGGCCTGCCAAGACTAAAATATTTTTATTTGGCCCTTTAAAGAAACAGTTTGCATACTGTTTGTATATCCATCTTTATTAACTCATTTCCCTTTGCCTGAAGTTATTTTCATTTGCCACAATCCTCAAAAATCATTTTTACTTAAGGGACAAAAAAGGGGTTTCAAAGGGGGATGGGAGGAAAGCAGGGCCTCTCGAATAAGGAAGTCTGGAGGGTCCACAGGAACATTCAACAGTTAGCTCAGTACAAAGCAATTCTTACCAAATAAGGGAGACGAATGCAGTGCCTGGAGGTGCAGAGATACCAATGAAAGAGTCACTAACAATTTCAAATGGAAAGAGAGGGCATTGGTACCTCTCCACTGCCCTTGGTGAGTCTCTCTCTTCTCACTTGGGAGGGGGACCCGCTCCCAACTCTCTTTGGAAGTGCTCTGAGCTTTCTCTTTGTTCTCAAATACAATTTCTCTTTGTTACACTAAAGCTTGAGGGAGTTACTTTTGTCTCTAGTCTCACTGCTCCACTTTTCCTTTCCATTTCTACACACTGGAACATGATCATGTCTGAATCCTGGGAACCTGTAAGTATTTTACAATGAGAACAAATTAAGGTGGCAGATGGAATTATGGTTGTCAGCTGATCCTAAAGTCTAGATGTTAGTGCAGACGATCTGGGTGGGCCCCATGTAGTCACAAGGATTCTTACATGTGGAAAATAGTTTCAGAAGAATCACTTTCAAAGAAGGAGATTTGACCACAAAGTCACTGTCAGAGGGAAGCAATTTAAGAAAGATTTGAGCAGCCAAGGCTTGCCTTAAAGATGGAAATAGAGTTGCACAAGCCAAGGAATAAAACCAGCCTCTACAAGCTAGAAAGACAAGAAAACATGTTGTTCTTTCATATTTAGGAAAGGCCTGTGAAGGAACCTCTTGACTAATGGAATGAATTCTCCGACCTTCAGAGAAGAGCCATAAATCCTTGGTAATGTTATATCAGCAGACACACAGACAGCTTGTCCTGAAGGACAGGAAGCAGGGTGAAATGAGAGAAGGCTGTTCACTCCTAAAATTGTGTAGAGAGAAAAAATACTGATAAAAATATTTGACCACAAACATGCATACCTTTCAAGTCTTCATGACGAAAACAGAATTTCCCAGCAGAACCGAGGGGTCAGAGGTGAGAGCCTTGGGCTCAGAAAATAGAACTTTGGTCTTTAGAGGCTTTTCTCTCACTGAAACCTTACGAAGTTTGCCCTTTTGGATTTTAAAAGGTGTTGGGGACTGGCTACTACATTTTTCTTCCATTTTTCTTCGTTTTTAAAGAGAATGTCTATATCTGGTATTCTATGCTAGTGACAACATTGTATCTTGGGTATGATAACTTATTTTTAGTTTCACAGGTCCGCAGATGGAGAGGAATTTTGCCTCAGGATGAATCATACTCAGAATCTCATCCCACCTAGTTTAGATTATTTAGATGAGGAAACTTAGGCTTCTTGAACTTTTGATGATATTACAGTAAGATTTTAGACATGGAGTTGATGCTTTAATGGGCCAAGACTTAATAATATTCCACTATATAGATATACCATATTGTGTTAATCTATTCATCAATTGATGGGAATTTGGGTTGTTTCCCCCTTTGACCACATATTTTTGTGTGAACATGGGTTTTCATTTTTCTTGGGTTTATACCTAGGAGTAGAATTTCTGGGCCACATGGCAGATCTATATTTAGCTGTTCAAGAATAAGGTAAAGTACCTGCACTGCATGTGAAATAGATATAAATCTATGCGGACCAGATGGCAGGTGATGACAGATTGAATAATGACCACCCAAGGTTTTCTTATCCTGATCCCTACGATCTGTGAATAGCCTATCTTATAAGTTAAAAGAGATATAATTACATTCAAGATTTTGATGTAGAGGATTATTCTGGATTAATTGGGTGAGTGGGCCTAATATAATCAAAAAGGCTCTTATTATAGAGGGTGACAGAAGTATCAGAGTAATAATGGGGACATGATAACATGATGATGGAAGTAGGAGGCTGGAGTGATATGAGGGAGAGATCATGAACTACAAAATGCAAACGACCTCCAGAAACCAAAAAAAAAAAAAAAAAAGAAGAAGGCATAGAAATGAATGGATTCTTTCCTTAGAATCTCCAAATAAAAAGACAGCCCTGCTGATATAAAATCATAAATTGTTGTTGTTTGATGTCACTAAGTTGGTGATAATTTGTTATAGCAGCTACAGCGAACTCATACAAACAATGAGGGGTTCCTGCTTATTGTTTTTGTGGTGCTGTAAAAACTCTTGGATTTCCCAGAATCTCTAAATGAACAATTTAAGGTGGGTGATTATTTTGGGATATCTTTATTTTATATTAGGAAAGAGCTCCAGGGTAAGATCAAATTTAAGTTCAATTACTAGAGAGCTTGTGAATTGCTATTATGTTTCCAACACTGGGCTGTAAAAAAGTAAGCGAAAGCTGGCAAAGATACATTAGCATCTGGGAAATGCTGCAAATTGTGATAATCTGATAGAAGGGCATATATAGTAAATATCCAGAGAAATGCAAGTATAATCTTATCATCTTAAGAGTCCGACATCTAAAAGGGTTCCTGGCAAAAGGTGGTCAGAAGTATTTATTGAATAAATTTATTGCATCACCTGCTCTTCCCAGAAACATCAGCTATTTCACATTCAGGCACTTGCTCATCTTGCAGCCTCTGTCAGAAATATCTTCCTTCCTCTACTCAACTCTTGAATCTTCATCCTTTCTTGTAAACATTCTTTATATCATCTCAGCTGTAACTTCTCCAGATCATTTTTTATAGCCTTTTGTGAAAACATAATATCTGATGTGTATCTTTATAATAATAGCAATAGTTTTTTTGTCATTGTTGTTTTTGAAACAGAGTCCCACTCTGTTGCCGCTGGCAGGAGGGCTGTGTCATCATCATAGTTTAGAGCAACCTCAATCCAGCTCCTGAATAGCTGGGACTACAGGTGTCTGCAACAACACCCAGCTTCTTTTCCTATTTTTAGTAGAGATGGGGTCTCACTCTTGCTCAGACTGGTCTCAAACTCCTGAGCTCAAGCAGTCCACCCACCTCAGCCTCCTAGAGTGCTAACATTACAAGCTTAAGCCAGTAGTTGTCGTTATTGATTGCTATGTCTGCCTTCTCCAACACAAAGTGTTTTCCTCCCTGTGAGTCAATCACCTGCTATATGTGTCTCTAGTGAATGAGGAATGGGTGAAACTTAAAGCTTATTGAATGCATAGCTACATAAATAAATTGACATGTGAATAAGCATATTGGTGCTTACATGTAGGAGAGTGGTTGGTTTCCAAATTCTTCTACTAATTATTTATCTTCCATTTACAATCATAGCTAAGTAATGACTCTAATGATCTATCCTCACTTTAAGGTAGAAGAGACTCAGGAAGCCAGAAAAGTTAGTTCTCTTACTTCTTTGAGGAAAACTAAGCTTGCCTATTCAAACTTGCATTTTCTTGTTTGCAAAAAGTAAATAAAACAAAGTTTAGACTGGATGATGTTTAAATGCTATTTAAAATTTAATGTCCAAATTCTTGGTTTATGTAATGGCCCCTAGAATTAATCCTAGGATTATGGATAGCCCATAGTCTTGATGAATGGATCTAGATCTTACTGAAACTGAAAAGGTTTTGGGGACTGACACAATTAAAAGAAAAGCTTCTTGGTGATGCCTCTGGATAGAATGCACTGGAAACCCTATACTCAGCTCTCTAGTAAGATTTTGAACATAAAATAAAATCATGATTACTCAAAATACAGAACTACAGTGCAATAACTTCATGACCTGTCAAATCATCTTTAGAGTGCATAAAATCATAAATGCTACAGATACCCCCGAATGGCCACTAGTCAGTTAACAAACCCCTAGATTTCCTCTTTTTAACATATCCAAGTCCATTATTGTCTATTATAGACCACTAGATTGTCACACGAATTATTTTGTGTAACTGCTGCTTCTTAAAGGAATATGATAATTTAGAGCAAAAGTTTTTGGTTATTTTTCTACATTTTATTGAACCAGGATATTATTTTAGGATATGTTCAAGTGATTTATCAAATTATTGAGATGATATTGTGAACTTGGTAACATTTCAAGTTCTGTATTTCATCTTTTTTCCGAGACAGGAAGAAACAATAGATGCAAACAAAGATCCAGCACCTTCTCTGCATGCCCAGCCTCAGGGCCAGACGTTCTAGGAGGCGACCTGTTATCGTATCAGTTCTTGAAATCCTTTAGCATTTAAGAAAGTTTAGTTATTTTCTGTATACAATCTGGTGTTATCATTGTTGTTATTATTATCATCAGCATGACCAAAACACTAATATTTTATTTTCACAATAAACAGTTAGATAGGGATTCTTAGCAATGGCATTTAAAATATTTAACATTGGTAACTACACAACACCCACAGGTTAATAAATGCCAGGTCACTGAGAGTGGAATCCTAAGCAGCGTATGTACTGGCACATCTACACGGAACATCAGGTCTAATATTCATTTTCATTGCGCCGATGAGGAAAGGAAGGATAACTAAAGTATTAGGAATTGCAAACCCCACGGGAGCTCCTGTTCTGCTTATCCAAAGTCCACTGCTCTTTCTACTAAATACAACTA
>NW_003852542.1:4595258-4597137 GCF_000181295.1 Otolemur garnettii | reverse complement strand
TTGATCAGAGACTCAAATATACAAACATTCCTCAACTAGCTATTGGTCAAATAGACCCTTCGTTTCTTTCTCTTCTGAAATAAAAATTAAATTAGGAAAATTATATGACTTACAAATCAAACCATAGTTATAAAGCAGTAAAGATCAGAATGATCAATGATACCTAGAGATAAAAGAATTACTAAAATCAAGAATAATAATAGAAATCAGAAAAATCTTTGAACCATTAAAATAAGAAAATAACCTGATTTCCTTAAGTCTTGAATTATACTATAGCAAGTTCGAAAGGTATAATAACTATTATAAATAACATAAGAATGTGATTAAACTCCCAGGGGTGGTGTCTGTTTAAGAAGAACTTTTTTTAACAAAAGCAAACAAGTTAAGCAGCATGTCTTTTTAGTGTCACAAAGAGTATTATTTAATAGGCCTACCTTAGATTATTTATCTATTGATTAAACATCTCAGATTAACAATACATGTTAACATTTATGTCGGTTAGAGATGTAAATTATCTGTGTTCTGTAAAAAATTATGACCCCAAATATTATGGTTTTTCTCCCTCGAGGACATTTACAAGTTTTGTATATAACCTAGCATTCTCGATTACAATATTTATGTAATTTCCAGCAACTTACATGCACGTGATCTAGCCTTTTCCTCTTATTACGCTCTTCAAATAATATGTGCAATAAAACATTTAACACAGATTTATTTTATATTTGTATGAAATAATTGGCTGGAATAAATGCAATTCAAGAAGGAGCCCATAGGAATAAAAAAAATTGACGTGCAAAGGCCCTACTTTGTGAAATTTGTTCATTTGAGTGATTTACAGCACCACACCTCCAGGCTGGACCCTACTAATTTGCTGCTTCATGCAAAATGTCTAGCCAGACCTGGCGTTGTCCTGATGGGGGATGGAACATTAGAGGTTATTGAATTCTCAATAAGATTAATAGCAGCATGTTCATTGTAAACACTTAGGAAAGTACCCCTTGTTCCTATTTTTATAATATTATATGGGACATATCAAATGAATCCTTACAAGAAAAGAATGAGTTTTCGAATCTTAAGAAATTCAAGCTGCTGAGAGACTTAGTACATAAATATAAAATGTTCAGGCCATATATGACAACAGATGACGAGTCTACTGTCATTTATGGCCTGAATTAAACTCCAGAGCAACTAGACCACAGGCAAACAACGACCTTTGGCCAGAGCAGTCAGGATTTGGTAAATGACTGGCAGATTTTCTATTTTGTCCCTACCTGCAACTCAAAATCAACCAGAGCCTTAGTGGCTCTCTGCCAGGGGGTGAGAGAGTCTGTTTGCTGCTAGTGGAGAGCCTGGGGAAAGCCCCTGGGGTGGACGGGGTTCCCCATTCCCTTCTGCTCTGCACTGGCTCTTTGAGCCAGGTGCTCTGTACTTGTTCTCCGTTCTCTTCCTTCCTCTTTCTTGTCATCCTCACAGGTTGTCTCAGTGGGGACGATGGCATAGAAGATCTACTTGAAGATGTCATGGTGGAGAATTTCCCAAGCATTGCCAGAGACACAGAAATCCAGATACTAGATAGTTGCAGAATCCCCCAATTAGGAGTCAATAAAGATTCATATCCAAAAGTAATGAGCAATTTGACACAAATAACAACGAACTTGACTCATCTACCTAGACAGTCTTTTCTTTCCTTGTCTTTCATCTTCCTATGTAGTTTCCCTCAATTGTGTTTTAAAAAAAATTTTTTTCTCTCCTGTACTGGTTTATATATATTTCTCCCTTCTCTTCCCTTAACACTCCCTAAAAGATTGTCCTAAAATCCCCAAATGACAGTTGCCTCCACCTATTCATCTCTCAGGTGAGCTGAGTATACCGGCACAGG
>NW_003852542.1:4592090-4593809 GCF_000181295.1 Otolemur garnettii | reverse complement strand
CTCCCTAAATATAAAGCTACATACTGATAATGCTGCTTGAAGTGCAGTATGGGAAGCATCAATTTGCTGGATAGGCTTACCATTTTCAATATAACTCACATTCAGGGCTCTTAAGTGTAGGAGTCTGTGCAATTGATTCCTTCCTATACTGGACCATTCTGAATAAAGTGCCAGTTTCTTCAGTTCCATATGGAAATATTACACAATAGATTTGGAAGAAATGGTTTGGTTTGTTTATTTTTTTATTGGCAACATATTGCAAAACTGATGATCTTCACTTTGGAATGCAGATTTCCCTTCTATACAAATTCAGGACAACAGAACAAACACAGGCCACACTTTTTTTTCTACCCTCAAAGAAATCGTTTAATCTCTGTAAATGTTAATGTGTAGCTCTGGACTTTCTAATTTGATTTTATTTCTTAGCTCTTCGCTTAGTTCCCTCAGGCTCAGCCTTAAAATTGTTTACCAACTGCTGCTTACAATTACTAGCACTGTATATTCTAATAACATTATGAGGAGCCAGCATAGACATTCCCTAAGGTTTGGATGTGCATCAGAACATGCCAGAAGGTTCACATTTCACTGGAATTCAGGGGAAATTTTCAGTTCCTTAATTGTTTCTGTGTGCTGTTTTCTGTTTTTCAGATATGCCCTATATCAGACTCATGATTGCCAAATGCAGAAATGTACCTCGGTGTTTTGTGGGGAGTGCTGGTTGAGAACTCTGTGCCCCATTCACAGGAACCAGAGGAAATAAGTGACTTGTTCACTTATTTCAAATCTAGCACAATCTTCCTTCATTCAACAAATATTTATTGACAAAATCACATGAATCAAGTACTGTTGATCTGAAATGTTTAAGTAGTGAACAACACTAATAAGATTTCTGCCTTCAGAAAATTTAGAGTCCAGTGGGAGAAAGACATCAAACATTTTTCTAGCCATCTCCATGTAAACACACTTTAAAGTATCTAATCTAAAAAAAAAAAAATATATATATATATATGTATATATATAGAGAGAGATGTATGTGGATATATATATAGACGTATATGGATATATATATGTGTAAATGTGTGTATATATATCTATATTCTCTACCTATATATAAATATATATGAAGAAAGGGACATATATTTTACAAATACATTCACACACACATATATGTATATATATAAATATTCTTCCTAGATTCTAGTCAATTATTACCCAATTATTCTATTCTAGTTTACAGCAAAATTATGTAAAAGAATCATCTTTATCTGTCTTTTGTCTTTATCTTTTATTCTTCCTATTCTGGTTGGACTCTTATTACTGATAATGCTAAATGCTCTTACTAATTATACCAGGGACTTCCACATTGCAAATATGATGAACTTTTCCTTCAGTTTTCCCCTTCCTGAACCTATTTAACAGTATTTGATTAATCTAGTCTCTCCTCTTTCTTTCACGACAGCCCTTATTTGAACACCAGGATAATTCATTCTATCTGTCAGTCATCCAGCTAGATGGCTATTATCTGTCATCTATTTATTCCTTTCCCCTTTTCTATCTCTCCTCCTTATTCTTTATTGCATAATCCTTCTCAGCCCTCTGTGTTGCTTCTTTCTCACGTCTTACCTCCAAATGGTAGATAGAGGACCCAGGACTTAGACCTTGAACAATATTTATTTTATGCTCACATCCCTTGATATCTCATCCAGCTCCATTGTTTCA
>NW_003852542.1:4589112-4591580 GCF_000181295.1 Otolemur garnettii | reverse complement strand
TTTTAGATTATATCATTTTCAATTCTAAGTTCAGGTTGTAGCAGCTTTTTATTATTCTTACTATTTTTTGTAAGGTTTAGTTCTTCAAACTTTTGAACTCCATTTCCCATAACTAAATCTTTCAAAAAGTAACAATAATAGCAAAAAAGCTGCTACATCTTGTCTTCCCCAGCTTCCAACAAATGCAACACTACACAATTAGTTGTTTGTGGTATTGCTCTAACCTATTACTGAGAGTGTCCTCTCAGTGCTACTTCAGTCTAAATCAGAGCCTGGTTCCTTCCCCTCTACCACCTGTCTTAGTTCCAGGCTGCTTTGCTCTCCTACATGATCTTCCCCTTTGTGCCTGTCCCCCCATCTTCTATGCAGGGATGAGAGTCACATCCTAAAACTTAAATCAAACCTTGCCCCCTTTTAAATCAGGTCCTTCTAATGTCTCCTAATCTCACTTCAAGGAAAAAACAAAGCCTTAACATACCTTTTTCTATTGTGTATATTCTGGCTTCAGACAAGCTCCCTGAACATTATTCCCTATCCTCCTCTAACACATGCCCTGCTTTCATAATGTGATCAATCTGCTCGTTGGATGTCAACAAGCTATAATAGGGAAAAAAGTCCAAGACACACACACACACACACACACACTTACATTCATATTCATTATATAGTGATCACTTTTGAAATTAGTGCTGATATAATTTGCATCCTGTTATTTTATATACATATGTTTGAACACATGGAAAATATTAATGCCAAACTTAATTTCAGGGCTTCAAGACTGACGGTTTTTGACAGTCTTTTTAAATGCTTTTAAGTAGTGATGAGATTAGGGTACAAAAGCACGACTTGAAATTAATAGGACTAATTGAATCCATATTTCATAATAAATTCACAGAGTCATTGTAAACTGTAGGAACTACCAATCCCAGCAGGAAATAGGTAAGAAATATTTGTTGACTTCTTGACTTTGCTGCCTCAATTATTTTTTTTCCTTTAATTTTAATACAGAGAAAGAACAAATCCCCCAGTCTTTCCATTTTGGTGCAGATGTATTGTTTCCTTTTCAACTTCCTATTTTAAACATTGATGCTCTTCTTTCAGTAAGCAAGAACATTGAATTAAAACTTGCAAATTTTTATAGCTTTATGATTCAAGAAATCAAGTGGGGCCTGAGGAATGGGTTACATGCAACCTGGAATTTTAGACTAATGGAAACACATGTAAAATAGTGACAAGGGAAATGCAGATCACTCAGCTGGACGAAGCAGCAGTCAGGGTAGCACATATGTCTAACACTGATTCATCCATTCATTTCACTGTCACTTGAACATGCAAATATTTGAACACTTGGTACCAAAAAAAAATCATGTGGGCCCAATTTGGTTTCAGAGTTCTAACTGTAATAGTTTTCCTTAAATGTTTCCAAGTAGCAAAAGATGAAGATATAGAAGTATTTCATTCAGTGGAATCAACTGAATTTGTGGTTCACAGTGAATCCACAGACCCATGTCAAGAGTGAATTGTTAAGTGTGCATTATTCTAGAAGATACAGACCTTATCGAAAAATATAGATTGCTATTAAATTTTATGGGTTTTGTTTCCATTCAGAGTCATAAATCTCCTTATAAAACAATGTTCTCTTCTTTAATGATGACATTCTAAACCCACCATTAGTTAATGTACATGCTGAGATTGGCTTGTAAAGTATAAATAGGGATCTTGTCAATTGCAACATTTATTTTTTCATAACAATATAAAAAAATATATTGAGAGATTTCACAAACCTCTAATATTTTTAGAATCCATGCTGCACTTGTAAAATACCATAAAAGGTAGATGCTTAAATTTGAAAAGAAAATATATCCTATATAAGGACAGTTTTTGGATCCAGTAGCTTGAGATTCATGTAACAGGCTAAACTCTTGAGTTTATGTCCATGGAAATATTATTTATCTACTGTGAGACTTAATTTGTCTCATAATTAAAACAAGAATCAGAATAGCTACTTTAAATATTTCCGGTGAGTGGTAAATATAATCCTGTGTGCAAGGTTCTTAGCACAATGTCTTTCACAAAGCACATATTCCAAACTTGCTCTTCGGTTCTTGTTGCTCTTTGTTTTCCTATTTCCTCTTTCTGGAAAGGCCTTCAACTACTGTCTAAGGCAACTGTGCAGCCAATCATCTCTGGAACATCCCCACCCAGTGGTTCTCAGCCTCCAAGTATGAGGGAATTCATCTACTTCCTAAAATTGTATTGAAATGTAATGCATGAAAAGTTATTTCTACATGGGCCAAAGTACCTAGAATCTGTGCCAGAGCATGGAGAATGATCTGAAATGTGCTAACATTTCCCAACATTTGGCTAATAACTCCCTTCATATTATCAGAAATAGGCAGAGGCAAACAATTCAGCCTTGGGAGGAGGTCTTCTGCATGTAAATAAGTTGAGAAAATACTGAGACAAGG
>NW_003852542.1:4585811-4587703 GCF_000181295.1 Otolemur garnettii | reverse complement strand
CCAGGTGGAACAAATAAAGAAGACATCCATAACTTCTTCTAAGCTAATATTGGGGAGAGCTAATATTCCCACTGGACATGAGTGAAATCTGTATATGAAGCCTTGAGACGTAGCACCCTGGCTAATGCTAGAGTCTAGAAAATTTAGTTTCATCTTAAAAAATACATATGATGGCATGTCAGATACACAAGGACAATAGAATATAGGATGTGACAGATTGTCAAATTAAGCCAAGAAATCAGAGATGTAGTCTATCACACATGAAATCATGTACCCCACCCTTTTTAAAAATTGGTTACTACCATATTTATGTATATTTTCTAGACCTGTATATTTCTGGGGTTTTTTTTCAGAATAATATGGGGTACATATGATTAATTTCCATAGTTTGCTTTTCTAAAGTTAAAGTCAAAACAGGAATTCGTAAAGATTGATATTTATCAGTAAAGTACAAAATCCTCCTGGAACAATGAATGCCAGAGGGCCCCAAATAGTCAGAAACTGAGTCCATCTCTGCCAGCACACCTCGGGTCACCACATGCAAACCTAGGGATTGCATAGGACTTCATAAGGAGACTAATCATGTAACTAAACCAATAAACTTGAGAGAAAAATCAGCATAATACTGTCCAACACAACAAAAATCATTTAGCAATAAACTTTATGAACTATATACCAGGAATGAAAATGGAGCCAAAAGGTTTTGAAAACCTAAGTGAAATGAAAAATTACAATTGGGAATTCCCTAATGTAAGAAGAAATGGGAACAATGAATTACACAAAACCACCAAAGTTTATACATTTTATGATATAAAATATAACAAAAAACCCCCTCTTTTTTTGTTGTTTGAAATATATATAAGACCCAGAAGGTTTTAGAGGAAAGTAATATAAAGTCTTTAAGGAATAGATAAATATTTCATACAATTCAGAGAAAGCTTGAAAGATCCTGAGACTCCTTTAACCATGGTAGCAAAACAGAAATAAGACAATGAAAGGAAGTTAACTGCAGGCTAAGCAGTGACCAGGCATAGTGGTCACTTTGACAAGCCCAGGTAGGAGGATTAGTTGAGGTCAGAAGTTTGCAATAAAGGATAATTTCAGTGATGCAAACGCATATTACAATAATTGTTTGGAAAACATTACTATTTTAATCTAGAAATAGATTAAGCAGAATAGCATATAAAATTTATTTTAGAAAAACAAAAATATTTGGGAAATATAAAGAGTTAAACCTTATGCCCTTTACAGATGTGAGTAATTATCAACTTCTAAAAGAATGAGGAACATAGAATCATATCGAAAAGACAGTTAGAAAATGTACCATGACCCTGACCCCAGAGACTGCTACATACATATGGAAACTACTTTGGGCAGAACTTTTCCAAAGTCCATAAATCTGTGTTTCTACTTTACTTCATCATCTTTCAATTATATACCTGCATGAATAATTATTTGTGTAATCCTTGCGTTCATATATGCAAGGATGTCATTACTTATAACAATAAAGAATAAACTTGAGATTTGTTCATAATAAAAGAAAAACAACAATTGTGATAGTTCACATTGCAGAACATCTTAAAATAATTAAAGGCACTGAATTTGAAATATGTTGATAAATCTCAAAAATATATTTACTAGTAAAATACCAGGTAGCAAAGTCAAGCATTTAGTATTTTAATTGTTAGCACTTTTTAATTTCCTACTCTACTATTTTATAATAACAACATGTATGAACTACAATTTAAACATATAGATTAGCAGTACAGGGTGGCTGTAAAGTTCACATCCAATTTAAATAGTCATGACTATTTAATTGCACACATTAAATTGCACATGAACTTTATGGCCACCCTGTATATGTATAATATTCTTGCATAGCTTCTGTGAAG
>NW_003852542.1:4581265-4582195 GCF_000181295.1 Otolemur garnettii | reverse complement strand
AAGTTACCTTATAATATATCCAACGGCTGTAAATGCACTTTAGAATAAGTACCTCGGAAGGTAATAGTAATATTTTTATTGCTTTTTGCCATCAGGTACTAAATATATTCCTTGAATATGATAAATGCTGAATAGTGATTTGTCAGATTATAATTGTGTTCTAAACATTAATTCAGTATAACCAACTCAGGACCCACCAGCTGTCAGTAATAGAAATCCTCACTGTGAAACCTTGACTTTGCCACCATCTCTGACCTTACTTACTATGTGACCATCTTGATATAGAAATTAAAAACAAGTTTAAAGACGGACAGTTTTTTATAGGCAGCAGGTGGTGACCCATGTCAAGAAAGATGGGATGGTACGGTTTCCAGGTACCTCATTTTTCCTGCTTTTACTGTGCGGCTTTTCCTGTGGCCCCAACCGCCCTTCCTTCCTCACTGACCTGCCTACAGTAAATTGATTCCTCCATTTCCTGATCCAGGTGTAAAAGGCCTCAATTTCCTCATTTTTCATTTAAGAAGACTGATATTTTTCAAAATAGTATTTTCACACACAGAAGAAAAATAAAAGAAGGAAGAAAAATAATGCATTCAGAAATGGATTCTTTTAAAGATGATAGGTATTACGGGTTTGGCAGCTCAGAAATTAAATGCACTCTACCAAGGCTGTTTCTTTTCCTTGTGTACCATTCTCTGCAACAGCAACTTTAAACATATTTTTTGAGATTTTCCAATTGTCATACTCCTGGAATTATCTCTTAACCAGTTGGGGAATTTATTTGCTCCAGTATGTGCTTCTGGGTCTGATACACTCCTGTCATTCAGAAATTGCTACCTAACGGATATCTCTTTCAATTTAGTTTCTTTCGATAGTTGCTGAATCACTACGTTCTGACGGGACATTTCTCCTTTGGTCAGTTCCTTCCTG
>NW_003852542.1:4576342-4580307 GCF_000181295.1 Otolemur garnettii | reverse complement strand
AATTTCTCTCATGGCTGCAGACTGACTGCCAGTAGCAGTAGCATCAATGTTCCCATGGTGATGTCTGGGAGCAGATTTTGTGTGATGGGAGAAAAAATGGGCAAATTTCTCAAACTGCTCATCATGAAATCTATTTGTACAACTAATGATCTTCTTTCTCCTCAGAATAATAATAATGAACTGGCAGAATTAAGTGTTTTACCTTTATTTCTCCTCACATCCTTCTCTGTTATTCAGCCTTCTAGTACCACACACACACACACACACACACACACACATATTCTTTCAGATATGTTGTGAACTTGGAATGATAATACAGGGGCAAACCATCATTGACTTAAAGAAATTGTAGTTTCTGAACCTTCCAGAACAATGAAGAAATAAAGAGAATCCCTTTTCTATTTTGATACAGGTTCAATATAACCAAACTATTAGAATTATCCAGTAGGAGAAAAACTTATTTATTAACAGCTTGTTAAAACTTCCATTTGTTTCTTGCTCACCCTTCTCTTGTTTAAACATAAAGTGTAAAGATAACGTCAGTTTGGAACAACCAGAACTCAAAGTAACCTTAAATATTTTAAAATAGGTTGGCCCAAAATAAAACGCAGAAAATAATTCTTTGCCTATTATAATTTCTCGCTTGGCTGCACACCAATTTTCCAGCAACAAATAAACTCATGGGAGAACAAAAATATTTCTGAGTAAGTCATGCACCTAAATTTATCTTTTTTTTCTTTAAAACAAACAAACAAAAAACACTACTTTTACATTCTGTGTGGATTTTATTTTCTTTCTTGCTAGGTATTCTTTCTGGATGTTAGCTCTAAGTAGTAAATAGAGACACAAAGCAGACAGAAGCATGCATAATTGTTTCCATTTAAAAATATTTAATCTCTCATCCGGAGAAAAAAGTTAATATGCATGAATGTATAATGTATCGTAACTGGCATGTGTAAGATTTATCCTTGGGCTTATTTCATTTTATTATTGTTCTCCTCCCTTGTCCAACAGGGTTCCCTCCTGAAAGGCACCCACTCCAATACACATATTAATATACTTGGTTTTTCATTCTTTACTCCCTCACTTCATTCACACAATAGGGTTTGTTCCATGATCTAACGATGTATTTGGTTCCTAGATTCTATATGCTCAAGAGCCTTCCATGGAACCCATCACTTCATCTTATATCAATTGCCCTTCATAACGGCAGCATGGGCTTCCTTTCCTTCCCACTTCCACAGTCAATGTCACATGGATGTCTTCTTAATAATCTATGTGGAAATATATGTGGGCTCTCTGGGCATATGTCTTTGCATCTTTAACTTCACTAAGTATAGACAAATCCTTTCCCAGAATTTCTGTACCAGTGTGCGCTGAAATGCAACCTCTTTCGTGCCAACATTTGTTATCATAGACTTCTTTGATTTTGCCTTTTTTGTGAATACAAACTGGAGAAAATGCACTGTTTAAATTCTGCCTGGACTATAGTTAGTAATTGCATCTTATGAATTCTATATTGACTTTCAGTAGTGGGTGTCAATGCTTTCACAATGTGAAATTGAGATGACTTCTCAAAGTAAAAGAAAATCAGAGACTTATACTGGATTTCAAAATGGCAAGTAAGAATACATCAGTGAGACAAAAAAAAAAAAACTTGTAAATATTCATTTCCTTTGTCACTCCTAGTTATTCTATATTAAAATTGCCAAAGTTTTAAATGCTATGAATGCACACGCCTAGAAACTGACATTGAAGTCCATAGCCAAGACTTGAAGAGGCTGGTGTTGATGCTGTCATCTACTCCACCCCTGCCAATGCTGCTGGCAGGGACATGGCTTTTGAACACGGCTTTTGAACACAACCAGTGCTTTCATGAGCACTGCTGGCATTGCTGCCACCATGGGCTATCATGTCACTGTAACAATTGCACTAACCACCAATATTTCCTGCTGTTGCCAATGGCAAAACTGACATCACCAGCATTGTCAGTACCAGTTTGTACCTATATCACGCCAGCCTCTGCTGTCACTGGATCCAATGTTCTGATCATCTTACATCATTGCTACAAACTATTGCTCCCCAGAAGTCATAGGAAAATGTTTTTACATTATTTTCTTAATTTTATATTTATGTTTTCTTTGTGTTTGCTAAGCTAAGAGACTATTTGAATAGTGGGTTTGTAATGCATTCAGAATTAATTTGGCCTTGAAATAAACTTGTTTTCCAGGTTTCTTGGTCCCATAAGATAAGATAACCCTGCCCAGGCTCCTTATTTTGTCAAACTAATAGTTCTGAGGTTGATAATGACCAAGGTAGGCCTGGTTAACAGAGCACATACAACTGTTTCTAATACTGGGGCCCCCTGCTACAGAAGGTGGTAGGAATTCCTAAGTACTGTAGGGGAAGTTCAGGTAAAGGTTTTCTTTTTCAGAAGGCAGAGAGTTTTTTGAAAGTATTTTTTTTTCCATTTTTAGAAAGCAGTAAAAAATTTAATATCTCACAGTATAAAAAGTAGTGTATTTTACATGAAATATCAATAACAGTATGGCAAATCAATCATGACAATTTAAAGGAATGTGGCTGAAGTTATATTATTTGGAATATTAGCTGAGAGAGGAAATAGAAATTATAAAGGGAGAATAATGCAATTAAGTAAAACATAGTGGAGAGCAAACACCAGCTGCACTTTTACCCAATAGTCTCTAGCAGTGTACATGTCCTGTCTTCAGAGTTTAGACCCTGCTTCTTGTTGTTGTTGCTGCTGTTGCTGATACATTCTATTTAGAAAGAAATATGTAGATTTAGGACATTGTTTGTCCAATATTAATTACTATATAAAACTATACTGAAGGGGAAAAAAGTCTCAGTCTCCCAATGTTGAATTAAATTATTTTAATTATAACATTACTTAAATATGTACTACCATAAAGCAAAGTATAAACTCCTAGTGTTACAACTTTTATACAACCATAAAACTAACATAAATGAATAGATTTAAATAAAAGAACTACAAAAGCAATAAAATTTAAATTAACAACACTTATTTAAAGTGTTGGTTGAGGGTTTTTCTGAACTAAATTGCCATAGAAATATACTATTGACTGCACTAGTACAGATTCTTTTTTGAGTCGTCAGTATTTATCTATTTCCCTGGGCCCTTTGAGGACTTAATTTCCCACCACATTTCACTGTGCAAAAGATTGTGGAAACTTTTTTGTAAGGCATGCTGTGAATCAATGGGTTTTACTTGGCACAAAGTCATCTTTTACTTATTAAGTTTGCTTCTTTTGTTTTCTCATTACCCTAAAACAATTAAACTCATACTTTAGGCAGCAGAATAATTGTGAACACAAGCGAAAATGCTGATTCTGAAAGAGTGTGGAATTAATATATATAAGTTGGTGGTCATCCAAATAATCTGAGTATGCTTAGATTTTCTTTTTTATGTCATTGAATTATACACACACACACATATCCCTAGATAAATCTCAAGATGTCTTCATTTTCATATAGGCTAATGCCAGAAGGATATCCAAAATTTTAATAAATACAAAAGACTAGAGTACTAGCAATAAATAAACATATGGGAGAAAAAATATATACTTATTATTTCATTGGAGAAGGCTAGGAAAGTTGTGTTAAAAAGAAGCAATCTTTTTTTGTTCATTAAAAAAAATGCATCTTTACTGGGCATTAATTCCAAAGATAAATGATTTATGGTATTTACACTCATGGTAGAACCAGGCTGGGCCTGGTGGCTCATACCTGTAATCCCAGAACTCTGGGAGGAAGAGGAAGGTAGATTGTTTGGGCTTAGGTGTTTGAGACCAGCCTGAGCAGGAGAAAGACCCCATTTCTACCAAAAATAGAAAAACTAACTGGTGTGTGGGCGCTAGCTACTGGAGGAGCTGTAGTCCCAGCTACTGAGGAGTCTGAGGCAAGATGGTCGCCTGAGCCCAAAG
>NW_003852542.1:4569959-4576195 GCF_000181295.1 Otolemur garnettii | reverse complement strand
GATAATGTGTATAAGCTGCATTTAGAAATTCCATAAGAGTCCTTGGCAAATAATATTTGATACACGGTCACATCCCTGAGTCACTGAAGTGAGTCTCTGGGAAGGGATGTTAAGGCTATATGCTAGTTTTACATTTGAAATAAGGGAAAAAGTTAAAAACATTTTGCCCTTCAACATTCTATAAATCTGTTGTCCTCACAGGTATTTTCAACACTGTATTAATTACAGTAGTTTGGATACAGTTGACAGGAAAAACCGTAGGTAGTGTTAGCAAAAATAAATTGATACACAGAATTTTGGCTCACAAAATCAAAGATATAAGAGAAAAAATTCAGCCATCACAGAGCTGAAAATTAAAGGATCTCTGATTATATAGAGTAAGAAGAGAAAGTACCTAACTCCAGTGAGCTCTAAGTATTTCTGTCATTGCCTTGTCTTCCTTGATATTCAGATTTCTGGGAAAGTTAGTGCAAATGTTCTAGCACGAATCTTAAGTCCTCTACTTCTCCTCAAGCTCTAAGTAAACGGTAGATCCACTTAGTACGTGAATTCCACATTGGTAGAATGTAAGTGAAAGGAGGGAGGAATCCATTGCATTTGGGTTACTACTGCATCAGAAGTTACCAGTACTTCTGTCTATACTCACTAAGTGACTGTCCACGATACAGTTTCAGCTCAATAAGGACTGACTGAACAAACTAATGAACAAATAAGCCATGCCCTTGACTGGGGAAGGGTGCCGTGGTTCACAGTCTCACAAATCCTGAGCAAACCTGGGAGCAGTTCTTGATGGGAATATTAGAAGGCAGATACCAGAGATGGGAAAAACTGATACTGAATAGGCAACAAATGAATGGAGGTGAAGCACGATGTCTACTAAAAACAATTTCAGATTGTGTTTAGAAGAGAAAAAAAAAAAAAGATCTACCTTTGGAGACTTTTTAGTGTTGTCTCATGTGTAATGTTTAAGCATATTTTACATCAGCTTTAAAGCTAATATTAGAGAAGATTAAAGACCTCAAACCGAGAAATAAGAACAAAAAGAGAAAAATTAAAAATAAAGTAAAATAAAGGAAATTTTAAAAGAGTGCAAATAAATAAAAGTAAAAGCAAAAAATATATAGAATAAATGAATTTAAACAAAATATGGTAGCTTAAATAGACCATCAAACTGGCCAATCTGTCTATTCTAATATAGAACAAGAGTTAAGACACAAATACATAATATTACAAATGAAAAAGAAGATATTGCTATAGATATTACTGACATTTAAAAGGAAAGGAATACTAAAAATAGCTTATGACGAGGAATTCAACAATTTATATAATGTACAATTCCTGAAAACAGAAACTAGGAAACCTCACTGAAGAAGCTTATCCTAGCACTGTAGGAGGCTGAAGTGGGTGGATTGCTTGAGTTCAGGAGTTCAAGACCAGCCTGAGCAAGAGCAAGACCCTGTTTCTACTGAAAGTAGAAAAACTAGCTGGACATTCTCACAGGTGCCTGTAGTCCCAGTTACTCAGAATTGCCTGAGCCCAGGAGCTTAAAGTTGCTGTGCTGTGAACTATGATGATGCCAGGACACTCTACCCAAGGCAGAACAGAGTGAGCCTCTATCAAAAAGAAGAAAGAAAAAACTTCAGACAAGGGAAATAGCTATCAAAGACATTTAATTGCAAATTTCTTTTAACAAAGAAGACTTCAAACCCAAATTGACTCAATGATACATTCTTCTAAGCATCTAAGAAAAAATAAATCCCAATTCCATGCAAATTTTTCAAGAAAATTGAAGAAAATACTTCTGAATTTGTTCTACAATGCTAATTCAAAAGCCAGCAAAAGATATCATAAAAGATTGTAGAGCAATATTCCTCGTGAATTTACACAAAAATATACTCCCTAAACAAAAACCATGCTAGTGTTAGGCAGGTAGGTAGACAAGAGCAGGGTGGAAGGTGGATGTGGTTAGGCTATTTTGGCTAGTTTGTATTGGCATGGGTTGGGCTGGCCTGAGCTGTTATGGGAATAACAGGGTGTAATCTAGACCCTACAGGTGGAATACCTTGCAGGTAGTTTGGGAGTACTGATTACCCTAAATTCCCAGGGACTTTCTGTCATTGACAGATAAATAGGAGTTGTAATGGGAACATGTTAAGCCTGATTAGGGCCCTGGGAAGCTCCAAAAAGCATCTAATACCACTCAAAAGTTATGGGTAAAATCAGGCACTGAGCTTTTCATAGCATCTGTAGTCACTAAAATGGAGCCTGTTTGCTAACCAAGCAGTTAAAATAAATTTTTCCTTTCTTCCTAAAACTTTACTTGGACTAGCTCTCTTTAATTATTTTGGTGACAACCTTGAGCCATAACCATGCCACCCTAATACTTTCTTAAGAGAACATTGGAATAGTAGCTATATTAATTTCAGACCAAGAAGACTTTAGAGCAAGAAAAATAATCAAGGGTAAAAGAGGGGCATTACATAATGAAAAAGTGGTCAGTTCTCCAAGAAGACATAAGAAGACCCCTAACAATAGTGTACCAAATACGTTAGGAAAAAAAAATTGACAGAACCTCAAGGAGATATACAAATACATTATTATCATCTGAAATTTCAACATGGCTCTTTTAGTAATTGACATATCTCCAAGAAGGAAAATAGTGAAGTAAAAGCAAAAAATACATAGAATAAATGAATTTAAACAAAATATGGTAGCTTAAATAAACCAACAAACTGGCCAATATATCTATTCTAATTAAAAGAAGGGTAACACAAACTTCAACTGATCAGCACCATCAATCAGATAAATTTAATTGACATTTTTAGAATTGCTCATCTAGCAACAGCATAAAACATATTATTCTGAAATTTAAAAGGAACTTTCACCAAAACAGATCACATTCTGGCCATAAAACACTTTTTAAGAAGTTCATAATAAAATAAATTACACAAAGTGTACTTTTCTCATACAGCAATTAAACTAGAAATCAGTAATAGAATGATAGCTTGAAAATATTAACATATTTGGAGATTAAGCCAAGCAATGTGTGAGCCAAAGAAATCTCAAAAAAATTAAGGAATACTTCGAACTAAACGAACCAAAAATCATAACTTATCAAAATTTGTTGGATTCAACAATGGTAGTTTTCTTTTCTTTTTTTTTTTTCTTTTGAGACAGACCCTCAAGCTGTCGCCCTGGGTAGAGTGCTGTGGCATCACAGCTCACAGCAACCTCCAACTTCTGTGCTCAAGCAATTCTCCTGCTTCTGTCTCCCAAGGAGCTAGGATTACAGGTGCCCGCCACAACACCTGGCTAATTTTTGGTTGCAGCTGTCAGTGTTGTTGGTGGGCCTCGGCTGGATTCAAACCCTCCAGCTCAGGTATTTGTGGCTGGTGTCTAAGCTGCTTGAGCCACAGAAGCCAAGCCAACAATGGTAGTTTTCTAAAGAAAGATTTATAACATTAAATGTACATATTAGAATAGAAGAAAAATCTAAAATAAATCATCTAAGTTTCTATGTTAATGAACTACAAAAAAGAAGGGTAACATAAAATTAAATCAAGCAGAAAATATATAATATGTCATAAATCTCAGCTCAGAAAATAATGAAATTAAAAATGGGAAAATAATACACAAAATCAGTGAAACTCAAAGCTATCTCTTTGAAAGTATTAATAAAATAAAGAAATCTCTAGTCAGGTAAACATGATAAAAAAGAGAAATATAAATTACTGAAATCAGAAAAAAATGGGGGGGGTGGTTGTTACTGATCCCATGGACATTGAAGGTGTATATGCTTATTATAAACAACTCCATCACCACAAATTAAATAGAACAACTCCTCGAAAGTTATAAACTGCCAAAATTCATACAGCGTAGTTTATCTGAACCAACCTATCTATATCTACTAAAGGAATTGGATCAACTATTAATCAGCCCCCTAAACAGAAAGTTTAAGGCCCAGATTGATTTACGGGGGAATTCTACCAAATATTTAAGAAAGAAATGACACCAAATAACCACAATTTTTGATTAAATACACTAATTTTAATGATTCAACGTGAATCTAGAATGTTTGATGAATATCATAGTGCTAGAAATTCCAGAAATGTTTTAAGAAAACATGCTAGTCTATTCTATAAAATATATGTGATAACAATTTTGTTCTATTTATTAATTATATTCTTTATAAGGCATGATAGAAGAGTTTAGATATCTGACTTTATCCAGTACACTCTTTCCCCCACATTTCCACTTTCATTTAAGAGATTTCATGCAGTAAGCTACAATAAATATATATCATCACTTGTCTTTAAAGAAAATGTTACTGTAGTTGAGTTTTCTTTACTGGTATAATCTTAAAAAGACTTGAAATTCCTTGATGGGTTAATTAACAAAAAAATATTCTGAGAGATGTGTTATCAAACTTGATAGGATCACTTACCTAATTACAAAGGGCTCTCTTGTGGCTTACCTACATTGGTAGTTCCAATTACATCAAACGAAGACAATCCTGTTACATTCCTTACAGACCTATTAATGACATGCAAAACAGAACCAGGGGTCTATTGAGAGCCACAGTAGATACAGAAGTGATTCATTATAAGTAAATTTCATGGCAAATACTCTCTCTGCTGAAGATATTTTCTCACACAAAATTTCTACTAAACTTCAGTGCACTTAGAAAATGAAAGCTGGCCGTTTTTTAAAAATTATGAGCCAGGCCTTGCAGACCTTATCCCAATAGTCACTTTAGGTATGATCCTTTAAATTCTCAGAATGTGTTAAATATCGCAGGTCATCATAGTATGGGAGACTGATAACACATTAGTGTTGCCATCACTTGGTCTCAGATGAGTTTCTTTAATTTCTCCTGTGAGTGAAGCCATGTTTACACTGAGGATAGTAATGTTTCTGCGCTCACGCGCTGGTGCCTGCACTCTCCCTCATTCTGTTGCCATGTCAGCATGTGTCCATATTTTTTCACAAACTTAACTTTTACTAGTGTGAGAATTTTATTAATATGTTTTCCTTTAATTAGTCATTGAAAACTAGTCAAATGATCATACCAGGCCTGACAATTAAGTTCGGGAACTCATCTTAGACAAAGTGATTCATATCTCATTGCTGAATATCCCTATGGTTGCCAGATGGCCAAGGGGAGTACTTACCGGGTGACCCTTGCAATCGTCAGCTAGGTATGTAGCACTTCATCTAAGATGAGTTTGTAAACTTAGTTATCTGACCTCATGTGTATACACACACACACACACACACATATTTTAAAGAAAAAACTGAATTAAATTTGTAGTACTCAAGTCGCATTTGACGTCTGCATTTACAAAAGTTGCTCACATGAGTTGTATCCATCTTTTCTTAATCAGTATGTATTGAAATGACAACTTTAACACAGTTTTTTATTTCCATTCTTAAAATGTGCAGAAAATTTTTTGGCTCCTTATATATAAAAAATATTAGGTGGTCTTCAAGTAGAGAAGTTTTCTAATCAGTAATGGAGTCATGTTATGTCTTCTCTGTCTTGCTTGTTATTTTTCTAAATTCTGTTTCTTTTGCTATTGGCCATTCCCATGAAATGCAGAAGATAAGAGGCTGTTCTTCTACTCCAATGTCTTGATACCCTGGCAATGCTTACTGAATAGATGCTAATATCTACAGCTAAGAATAGTGCTAACTAATAGATTCCAAACTCTAAAAGAGGCTTCATTTATTTTTGTGCCACTGTGGGGGAAAAAAATATTCTGAGGATGGTTACAACCTAGAAATACTCCCATATTATTCCTGAACTGACTCCTTTCTTTTTCCTTTGACACTTTAAAACAATGAAGACCTGGAAAAAATTCATTAAAATCTTTGAGTCTAGGTTTATTAATATTATAAAATGAATGTAGCTTTATTACTATTGGTAATATGTAAAGATGTAAAGAAATACAATACCTGGTGCTTGACTTACATTTATGTTGAACCGTTGCACTGCAATTTGTTACTTTCAATTGCAAATACTTACTCAAGTAATTGACTTTGTTTCTCTTCATATCCTTGAATATCTAAAACGGATTTGGCCACTCAAGACATACAAAGATCTGACAATTAAATTGGAAAACTTGCCAGCATGTGCTTACATTGGCAGCACTGTGCAAACAGTCTTTTTTTCACTCTTAATAGCAAAGGTTTGTTCTTTTAACTTTCTTGAATTCTCACCATTCCTCAAAAAAAAA